>NW_024717936.1:7500-35000 GCF_018991925.1 Homarus americanus
TAGCTTAATTACGGTGATTTATTGAGTACTAGGACGGCCATTTGAAATTTTGATGACTTGACCTCTTGAGGACGATGACTTAACTGCCCCGAGGACGATGACTTAACAACAAAGGACGATGAAACAACCCTTTGAGGACGATGACAAACCTTGAGGACAATAATTAACCCTAGGACGATGATTTAACCCTTGAGACGATGATTTAACCCATGAGGACGATGACTTAACCCTTGAGGACGATGACTTAACCGGACGATGACAACCCTTTGAGGACGATGATTTAACCTACAAGGACGATGACAACCAGCAAGGACGATGACTTAACCCTTGGACGATGACTTAACCCTTTGAGGACGACAACCCACAAAACCCAACATGAAACAACCCCTTGAGGACGATGACTTGACCCAAGAGGACGATGACTGTAGTGAGTAACACACTCAGCAATCTGACCTATATACTGTAATAAGGTCATGTATGTGTGTATCAATGTGTGTGTATGTCTGTATGTGTGTGTGTAATGTCATGTGTCTGTGTGTCTGTTTAAGCGTCCATGTGTCTGTGTATGTCTGTGTTTAGTATCCGTGTCTGTCTGTATCATAAACTGAAAATAAAAGTCCTAATCAGTGCCACACACACACACACACACACACACACACACACACACACACACACACACACACACACACACACACACACACACATGAGACCGCACGCTTACGTATATACACACAGCGCACGAACATACATAAACATGGACTTCCGCTTACACACATAAATATACATGTATACATTGATGTTTACACGAGTGGTACAAATTTTAAACAGTATTATATACACTATCTCTTACACGCACGTGCATACACACTCTCTCTCTCTCTCTCTCTCTCTCTCTCTCTCTCTCTCTCTCTCTCTCTCTCTCTCTCTCTCTCTCTCTCTCTCCCACACACACACACACACACGCGTGCAGCAGACAAAACAGCGTGCAACAGCCGGAACAGCAACTTTCACCAGCAGGAGTCACTCAGTGTTTCTCGGAACTACTGACGAAGTAACTTGACACACAGCCACCGTGGGGGAGCAGGAAGAGGTGCAGGAGGAGGGGGAGGAGCAGGAGGAGCGGGAGGAGGGAGGTGGGAGGACAGGGAGGGAGGGAGAAAGGAATGAGAGGAAGAGAAGGAGATGGAACAGTGGGAAGAATGAGATAAGGAGGAAGAGGAGGAAGAGGAGGAGGAGGAAGTGTTATATGTAATAAGGAAAAAGAAGACAAGAGGAGGAAGAATGGTAGAATAAAGAGAGAAAAGAAACTAAAGAAAATAGAGGATGAAAGAGAGAGAGAGAGAGAGAGAGAGAGAGAGAGAGAGACGTACCGGAACTCTTTATACCGTGTCTGTGATTATCCTCGTGTGTCTCCCCTCTCCCACTCTCCCCTCCCACTCTCCCCTCACCCTCCCCCATGTGTGTGTGTGTGTACCGTCTTCTTACGCAAGATGTCTGGTGTACACACGTGGTGGACATGTCTGAAGTTGCTTGCATGTGCAGTTGAGGAAGTGAAAGATGATCGAGTACAGTGTCTTGGTTACCAGCTAAACGACGCAATAGACATAAAGATGGCGTCTATATCACACTGAAACTCGAGATTAAAATAGGTTCTTCTGAGTCCCTTATACAACGCCATAATAGACCTTTTTATTTACAATGGCGCTGAGTCACTATACCAAGACCACTTTATCAACATCGCTGACTTGAAACTGTTTACAGAATCGTGTGCCGGTTAATCTTGTGGGGAGTACACGTCTAATATGTGCCATTAAGATACATAGCGCCATTAAGATTCATAAGGCCACTTTATTATGTCCCTCACGCATGGTCAATGTCCCCCCTTCCTGTCTCTTGGTTTAATGGAGTGTCGTGAACCTTAATGTTTTATCTGGTGGACCTTCTTGAATTAGAGGCGCTGAACCCTTTATTGAATTAATGGTACGGAGACTCTAATGGCTTCCTCTCCTGTGACTATGAATGAAAGGCGTTAATTAAAGGTTTGTTAAGGTCTGATTAGGTTTGGTTAGGTTAGGTTTATTTTTTTTTTTTTTAGTGTGAATTAAAGAAGATGATTAGTGGTATTGATTAATGGCGCTGAATGGTGGTATTTCTTCGGCCTTAAAGATTGTGTGGGGTGTGATGGTGTTAGTGGCTCCCGACAGACACTCCCACGACAGGCCAGATTCGATCTATACACACACACACACACACACACACACACACACACACACACACACAACCACTCTAAACCAATGGAGATGGGAGGTGGAGGAGGAGGAGGAGGAGGAGGAGGTGGTTTTGAGGCGAGGCTGTCGAGGAGGAGGTGTAGGAGTAGAAGCACCAGGTGGAGGAGGAGGTATGGTGAGTGCGGCAGCTCCTTGATTCTCAACTGGTCATTATCAGTCGTGGCATGTGACATTACCACAGGATCGCGCCTCCTTACCTATGCCATGCGTCCACTAATTACATCAACCTAGCATTTTAATTATCACTAACCTCTCCTGGTGTGTGTGTGTGTGTGTGTGTGTGTGTGTGTGTGTGTGTGTGTGTAGCTTCACCACCAGCTCCCAGATCATTATTTCATGATATATACACAGAGACAACCGTAGCAATTGATATCTACGTGACTATGCAAATTTGTACGATTAGTTGTAACCTTACCTGTGTTTGTTTTACCTGTGTTTGCAGGGAATCACTGAACCAGCTGATTTTTGAGGGAGGAGGGGTTTAATTGGGGTTTATTAATTGGAGGTGTTTGTTTGTTTGTTTAATAGATTGGGATTTGGTGATGATTTTTGTATTGTTGTTTAGTTTGGTTTGGTAGCAGAGTAGGGATGGTATACCTACCTCTCTCTCTCTTTCTCTCTCTCTCTACTCTCTCTCTCTCTCTCTCTCTCTCTCTCTCTCTCTACTTTTGTTTCCAGGTACACCACTCTGACTCTCCACACTACACTGACTCACCTCAACTGACTCACTCACTCCTCTTCACCTTGAGTCATCGAGTTTGATAGCATAGATTGAGAAAGGCGCGGGAGGGGAGGCCACCAGTTTTTCCTTATATGAGTCAAGTAGTTAGGTCTAGGCACTGAGAATTGATGATGGTGCCATTATTTAGTGCCTCGCAGGACAGACAGATATATATATACACGTTCACAACCTGATCTATACATGTTTGTTTGACTCTATACAACGGGAGGTATGAGTCAGTTAGTAAAAGTCAGTATGGTGAGTCAGGAGGCAGTCATTCAGTAAAAGTCAATATGATGAGTTATGAGTCAGTTAGTAAAAGTCAGTATAGTGAGTCAGGAGGCAGTCATTCAGTAAAAGTCAATATGATGAGTTAGGAGTCAGTCAGTAAAAGTCAGTATGGTGAGGAGTCAGTCAGTCAAAAGGAATCATCTTCTTAGACTACACTTGAGTCAGTTTACTTAAGACGAAACGATGAGTCAGTCACGAGTCAGACTAAACTAGACCGTAATGGCGTCGTATTTACAGAGACTCTACTACTGATAGTATTTACGTCATACTATTTACACGTAAGGGATTTTTTTAACGTAAGAACCTTTGAGAAACTATACCTGTATATTAATAGGTAATTTAGATTTAATTAAGAGTAAGGCAAATAGGTGATAGGGTGTCCCATTTGCTATAAGGAGAGGTAGGTCACTAGGGGTGGTCTTGACCATTGCCACACCCATCACAATAACCCCTCCTCTCCCCCTTCCCATTCCCTCATACCCTCCCTCCTTCACCCTTTTCCCCCTCCTCACTCCCTCTCCCTTACCCTCCCTCATACTCACCCTCCCCCCCACCCCCCGTCAGACTCCCACCAGGTGTAGCATCAGGTAAAGGGAGAAAGAGAGGGGGGGGTGAAGGGAAAAGTTTGGGAAGAGGAAGGAGGGATGAGAGGAGGGAAGGAAGACGAGGGAAGGGGGAAGGGGAGGGAGGGTGTCATAATAAGCCCTTCACACTTAGGGAGGAAAGTGATTATATATTATTCATTCACCTTCCCGATACTGACGCTCCCGATATTTATGGATACCGATGTTGAAGCTTCCGATATGCTAAGGTGCCCGACACTCTTCCTTCACCTCCACCTCTCCTGCCTCCCCTCCACCCCCACCTCACCTCTCCACCAACCTCACCACCCCCCACCTCCTCTCCCTCCACCCCCCCTCCCACCTCTCCTGCCCTCCCCTCCACCCCCACCTCCACCTCTCACAATCTCCCCCTCCACCCCCCCCACCTCCACCTCTCCACCAACCTCCCCTCCACCCCCCACCTCCACCTCTCCACCAATCTCCCTCCACCCCCCACCTCCACCTCTCCACCCCTCCCCTCCACCCCCACCTCCACCTCTCCTGGCCTCACCTTCACCCCCACCCACCTCTCCACCAACCTCCCCTCCACCCCCCCACCTCCCACCTCACCAACCTCCCCCCTCCACCCCCTCCTCCCCCTCTCCAACACCCGCCCCCTCACCCCTTTCCAACACCCGCCCCTCCTCCCCTCTCCAACACCCTCCCCACCTCCCCTCTCCAACACCCGCCCCCCCTCAACACCTCCATGACATTAATCTCAGAAGAGTCACCAAAGGCCCTATAATACTTCTCGTTAGGATCCTTTCACCTCACCACTGCAGGATTGAGATGGAACCCCGAGGAGCCTTCTGTGCTTCCTCCTGGTCCTCCACACTCGCCCTACTTCACGTGTCCTTACTGACTGACTGACTGACTGACTGACCCCGAGGAGCCATTCAACTAAACGCCCCTCTTACCCGTCCTATCGTCCCGCCATGTTTCGAATTGCATCGCCCCGCCTAGCTTCTGCATCTCTCTCTCTCTCCTTCTTCTGCATCACCCCTCCTACACCCCTTCCATCTCTTCCTTCTTCTTTCCCTGTACCCCTCTTCCACTTCTTCTTCTTCCTTCCTCTTCTCCTCGTCCTCCTCCACCACCTCCTCCTCCTCTACCTCTACCTGCCGCTCCTACCTCTACCTGCCGCCTCTGCCATCAGCCTGCCATTGCTCTTGTGCTGGCCACGAGGTGAAATGGGAGTCGGAAGTGATAAAGGGAGCGACATTCCTGACGCAGTGTAGTACAAAAGATCTTTGGAGACGAGTGTGTGTGTCAGGGGGAGGGGGTAGGAGAGGCCGCCCACTAACCCACCCACTAACCCACCCAGCCACCCACTAACTCACCCAACCACCCACTAACCCACCCACAGGCAGGTGAGACAGAAACAAGGAAAATTAAACAGATGAAGAATAATGTTTCCTATAATACGCGTGCAAGATTTAACCCTTCCCTTCCCTCCTTCATTTCTCACAGTACTCATATCATCACACTACTTAAACATCATAACAAAAAATACACACACAAACGCACACCCTCCCCCACACACACACCCACAATCCCACCTCCCACACACAACACCAAACCCAATAAACCCAACAAACTTAAAAAAAAATGAATAAATAAAAAAATCAATCTAATCCCATTCGTAAGTCACCCTTAAGAGGACTCAATTCCCTCTTAATCCCTGGGAAACTATTTTCTTTTGTTGTGACTGTAAAGGATTAGATAAAACCCTGGAAGTTACTGCAGCGCCTCAAAAGGTTCCGCCCTGCACGTTTATACAATCTGATATCAGGAGCAAGATGTCAGAGGTTGAATGGCTGAGTCTACCTAAACCTTTATAAAGAGTCTCTATGTGTGTCTACTTCACTCACTCTCTACCTCTCCTCAATCCTCCATCAACCTGTACGTCTCTTCATCTATAACCATATATTTATGTTCGTTCTCCATCCACCTCTTTCCACCTCCATCAGTCTTCGTCTATCTCCCTTAATTCACTTCTTTTCATCCCCTATCCACCTCTACCCACTTCCCTCTCCACCTCCCCTCGCTTCTCTTCATCTCCCTTTGCCTACCTCCATCCTTCTCCATCTTCCTTCACCTCCCTCTATCTCCTCCCACCTCTCTTCATACCCCTCCACCTCCCCCTCCACTCACCCCCTTCCCTCCACCTCCTACCCCCAACAATACACCTTAAACGGGTAGAGAAAGTCCCTCAGGTGAACACACAGTCAATTGAACAGGTAAGAACTTTACCTTCCAGCGCCACGTTATATAGCACAGGTGAGGTGGTGGCTGTGTGTTGGTCCTTGACATACACACACACACACACACACACACACACACACACACCTACACACACACACACACACACCTACACACACACACACACACATCATTGAGAGACAGTACACAGTCTTAGGGCCTCATAAACTGTGCTAAGCTATAATCTCGAGGGCACCGATGTCTGACCTCTGAACTCTGACGGTCACTACAGGTCAATCAGTGTTGGGAGGAGGGAGGGAGGGAGGGTGTGTCATTGCTTCGTCAGGATAATCTCAGTTGGGTGGGTGGTCTTGGGAGTTCCTGTAGTCTTGAGGTTAGGTTAGGTTAGGTTAGGGTGTCAGGTGTGTGTGTGTGTGTGTGTATGTGTGTGTGTGTGTGTAACTAGTCATTTGTTTACTTTGTCGTTGCGGTTTCCCGTTTTCTTTCAATCTATCTCTCGTTTTCTGTAATTCCTTCCATTTTTCTTTAATCCTTTTTAACAATTTTCTTCTCTTTCCACCTCTAGTATTTATCTTTATCTCCCTTTTGATCTTCTTCTATCTCTTGTTTTCACTATTATTCCCATCTCCTATCTCCCGTTTTCTATGCTTTTTGGGAGTCCATAGGCAATATCTGACCTAACTTTTAACTATATTGTAAACTTGTATATAAAGGAGGTGTATCATCTCTCTCTCTCTCTCTCTCTCTCTCTCTCTCTCTCTCTCGGCCACCACCCCACCTGGAGACCACCTTCTTGTCATGACCCTCCACCCAATAAACACCGCAGACATCTTCCCTCCCCTCCCTACCCCCTCCTTTCCCTCCTCCCCACCTTTCTCCCTCTCCCACCCCTCCCCCCCCTCCCTCCTTCAGGAACAAGTACCCCTAGGCAGCAGATGACCACCACCACCACCACCGTCAGGAAAACCTCCGTCGCCGTGTTCTCAGAAGGAAAGTTTACCAAAAGGTGCCTATCATATTATAGGGTCCGTTCCTGTACCATAAGTAGGATATATTGTGTAGTAGATGGTGTGGTGGGGGGGGAGGTTAGGTTAGGTTATTGAGGGGGGGAGGGGGTGGTGTGGGGAGGTGGGGATGGTGCGGTGAGGAGAGGAGGGGGGGATGTTGTGGTGAGGAGAGAAGGGGATTTTGTGGGGGAGGGTTGTGTTGTGGGAGGAATGAGGTGAGGTTGTTGATGTTATGATAGGGAGATGATGATGATGTTTAAAGGGACAGATGAGGATGTTGTGGGGGTGAGGGAGACGTGTTAGTTGTGGATCATCATCATCATCATCATCATCATCATCTTGGGAAGAACTTGTGACCCTTGTGATCAACCACCTGCCAGTATAGAAGGAGCCTCACATGTTGCAGGAAGTGTTGCAAGGGGTTCCTTCATCACACACACACACGCACACACACACACACACACACCTGACCACCGACACAACACAGGTAGATGAGTGGGTTTATATTATTATTGCAACACTAATAAGGCGTAAAAGACCAGGTGTAACAAGATGGTCAGGTGAGCATAATATTCTTGAGTATAATGAACAGTCTACTACAATTTCCTGGGCATGTGTTTGGGTCGTTTAAAGAGGTCAAGAGGTCAAGGTTATTTTGGGTCAGTGTTGGTAAATGGTTATCGAGGGAAGACGTTTGGTTTGGTTAGGTTAGGTGTATTTTTTTTAAAGGTTGGTTAATGATATTGGTTAATGTTTACTTTATAGTGGTCAATGTAGGTAGTGAGGAGGGAGGAAGGAAGGGAGAAGGACAGGGAAGGAGGAAGGAAAGGGAAGGAGGAATGAAATGGAGAGAAGAAGGGAATGGTGGAACGATAAACACCTCCTCCTCCTCCTCTCCCACCTCCTCTTCCTCCTCCACTAGTACATCTTCCTCCAACACCTCCTCCACCTCCTCCTCCTCTACTCCTCCTCCCCTTCCTCTAGACAAACGAGATGGGATAAATTAGCTAATAATTAATGAGGCGTCTTCACTACCTGGCCACACTTAAGCAGGTTCTTAATTATCTCCCAGGTAAGCTAATTATTACACCCCCCCCTTCCTCTCCCCTCTCTCTACTTTTATCACCTGTTTTACGTATCCACATATCTATTAATCTATTCACCTTTCTATCGACACCTGCATAAGCCACACACCTGTCCAACTACACACCTGTCCAACTATACACCTGTCAAACTACATACCTGTCCATCTACACACCTGTCCAACTACACCTGTCCAGCTATACACCTGTCAAAGTACATACCTGTCCATCTACACACCTGTCCAACTACACACCTGTCCAACTATACACCTGTCAAAATACATACCTGTCCATCTACACACCTATCCAACTACACACTTATCCAACTACACACCTATCCAACTACATACCTGTCCAACTACACACCTATCCAACTACACACCTGGGTCCAACCACACACCTATCCAACTACACACCCTGTCCAACCACATGCTACCTGTCCAAAGATGGACCCATCTGGAACCCATACACCTAAGTCCAGTCCATACACAACGTATCCAACTACACACACCCGTCCAACCACACACCTGTCCAATCCACACACCCATCCAACTACACACACACCCATCCAACCACACCAACTCATCCAACCACACACCCGTCCAACCACACCTTATCCAACCACATACCCAAGGTCCAACTACACACCTATCCAACTACATACCTGTCCAACTACACACCTATCCAACTATCTATCGTACCCGACAGACTACTGTAATACACGTTATCTGTGTCCCACCTCTGTGATTGGTTAAAGAAGTATAAACAATAAAAAAAAAATCCCACCAATCAGAAAGGCGGCAGCTGAGGGACTAAACGCCGCTAGTAACCAACAGTATCGACCTTTTGTTTTTTTTTTTGTTTTTTTGTTTTATAAATCTCTGGAGGGGTTTTCTAGACTCCAGGTTTCGTTGTAGAGACCAATTAGGGTTGATTCTCTGGAGTGAGGATGAGTAAATTGTTAGGTCTGGCGCGGTGTGTGCGGTACGATAACATCTCCTCGGGTGTCGCAAGCGCACACGGCTGTCGGGTGACCACCACCATCGATGCGTGTGGCCGATGTCGCTTGCCATATCCTGTATTTTTTTTACCCCCCTACCTCTGTTATTTTGTTATTTATACGCTATATCAATCACTTAATAACATCTATGTATATATTTAGGACATGTTGTTGTGTGGATGTCGTTGTTTGGGTCTAAATGTCCTGTAAAGAGATATTGTGTCTGAGCGTTGGGGCTTCTGGTCGTGTGCACTGACGCCGAGTTTTTTTGTCGTCGTCGCGATTTTGCAACAAAGATTTTCAGAACTTACATTAATCTAACTTATTTAAGCTTCCTGAAATTATTATTCGTAACATTACAGGGAAATTAATTAACCTCGTAATGTTATGGAAGCTTCTGGGTAATTTATTATTAAAGAATTGGTGTGTTTACATCGTGACGTCACAGATGATATGTAACGATAAAAAAATGGATTAAATTAAGTTTCTATAATTGATTTGGTAAAATTAATTACTTGTTAGTGATGGACAATTAATTAATACATTAACTAAACTGTATTAGAGGATATATAGGAAGTGTAATTATATAGTAATTAATGAAGTTATTGTCTCAAATATGTCAGATTAATTTGACTGGTAACTAATTCTCCCCTTCACCCCCCCCCTCCCCTTCTTCACCCCCTCCTCTCCCCCACCATTAACAGGGGGTGATGATGGTGAAGGGGGGGGGGGGTGACTAATGACATAACAACTTCATTAAACTGGACGGACGGTAGTTATGGTAGATAGTGATTAGTGTCGTGTTGAAGAGATGTCATTTTTCAGCCCCAGGTTGACCCTTATGGCACACACACACACACATACACACACACACACACACACGTCGACATCTTCCGCAAAATAACCTAACCTGACCAAGAGTAAACTAACCTAACCATCTTACACTACCGATTAAAAACAGTATAGGTGTCAACGCGTCACCTTGGGGGAGCACTTCTGTTAATATCACATTCCTCGCTCTGTCCTACAAATTATGGTTCCTGACCCCATTTCATAAGTAACACTCTACTTATCTGTGTGACCTGTAAACCTCTACACAACCCTACTTACTTAAGACTATTTTATAAGTGGCACTGTACTTACTCATGTGACCTGGAAGTTTGTACATATACTTACTTAAGACTATTTTATAAGTGAGACTCTACTTAATGATTCCTACAGTCAGTGAACCTTAATTAGATCGATAACTTACCTGTTTATTGTATCACCTGAGGAAGATGTTGTACAGGTGTTAATTAGTTCCAGGTGTGTTGATTAGTCTATTAAGTTTTGGTCTTCTTGCGGGTTTTTAGGAGAATTATGTGTGTGTGTGTGTGTGTGTGTGTGCGTGTAACAATGAGCGGGGTGATGCAGAAGCAAGTGAAGCACCAGTACCCTAACCTGAGGTGGTGATGGTAGTAGTAGTAGTGGTAGTGGTGGTAGAGAGGACATGACAGCACGGGTACGCTTAGTGATGAACGACCATCTGCCGTTACCACACTTCCTACCCTTCTGTCTGGCCCTCCTCCTGTACCTCCTCCCTCCCTCCCTCCCTCCTCCCTCCCTCCTCCTCCTCCTCCCCTACCCCTCCCTGTGAAATAACCTGTGTCTAATCTTCAGGCCATCATCTTCTATCAATATCCTTTTGTTTACACTACACTATGCTATTTGACACACGAACTGACATAATAGAAACATTAAATAACAATAAGAGTCTTAATGATGGATTGTGTCTTATAGTAGTGTTCAGTTGTGTGTGATTGATTGTTCAGATATTTGGAAAAATTATCTTAAAAACGGCGATTTTTTTTTCTTACCTGGATTTGTTACCTTGAGAATTTATTGATTGATTTATAGCTGTCACCTCCTTCTGTCCTTCTTTCTATCCTTCCTCCTATCCCTCCTTTATTCTCTCACCCCCTCCCCCCCACCACCTCTCACCTGCACCTCCCTCCATCACGACCACCACTATCACCACACCTAATCTCACCTGTCATCTCCACCTGGTCACAGAGTACAGGTACACACACATGGTCTTCGTCAGGTGGTGGCTGGGCTGGATAGGGTTTAAAGTTCCTTTGGCCTGTGTTTCATCATAGTCTGGGTCGAGGCGTCTAGACAGGAGTTCTACCCACCTCCAGAAATGGAAGGATCTTGTTGATAAGGAGAAAAGAAGGATTTCATTGAGGGTGAGAGGAAGGAAGAGAGAGAGAGGGGAGGGTGAGAGAGAGAGACGAGAAGAGAGAGGGTGAGGGGGTATAGAAGGAGGGTGGGAGGTGAGAAGGAAGGGTGAGGAGGAAGGTAGAGAAAAAGGAGGGTTGAGGAGGGTAGAGACAGGGGTGATGAGGGAGGCTGCAGTGAGAGAACGGGGGTGAGAGAAAAGGGTTTGAGTGAAAGAGGAGGAGATAACGAGAGATTAGAGAATAAATTGAGTTTTTTTGTAGATAAGGTTGGATGGGGGATTACATAGGCGGAGAGAGGGATGGGAGGAGAAGGAGGGATGGGGAGAAAGGATAAAGTGATTAGAGACGACGGTAATACTCTCTCTCTCTCTCTCTCTCTCTCTCTCTCCAGCAGTGATCAGTGACATCTTCCTCAGTATCAAGACGTGCGCGCGCACGTGTGTGTGTTGTGTGTGTGTGTGTGTGTGTGTGTGTGTGTGTGTGTGTGTTTCCAGGAGGCCATTTTGCCCAGCTTTGAGTTCCCAGGGTTGACAGTGACCATTCTTAACTCGGGTGGTGTAGCTGTGAGGGAGGGTCTCGTTAACTCAGGTTGTGTACTGAGACCTCCCCCCTCCTCTCGACCCTCCTGTACGCGTGTGTGTGGTCACGATGGTGGGGGGTGGGGGAAAGGTGTAAAGAAGGAAGAGGAAGGGAAGGACAGGGAGGAACAGGAGGAGGAGAGGGGTTGACAAGTGGGAGGGAGAGAGAGAGGAAAGGTGAGGGTAATTAATCATAGGTGTAGAGACTCGTGACAGGTAAGGCGAAAGTCCCAGGTGTAGTGGCGTATAATTGTCTCTGATTATACTTAGTGACGTATAATTATCTCAGATTATAGTTAGTGTTTCATAATAAAACAACACTATATTTCGGATTTTTATTACATGCATACATACATACATACATAAATAATACATACATACATACATCATTAATACATACATACATACATACATACAAACATACATCATTAATACATACATATACATACATACATACATACATACATCATTAATACATACATACATACATACATACATCATTAATACATACATACATACATACATACATCATTAATACATACATACATACATACATACATACATACATCATTAATACATACATACATACATACATACATCATTAATACATACATACATACATACTTAGACAGACAGACAGGGAGGGAGGGAGGGAGTATATGGCTGGTGTGTCTCAGGTGAGGATAATCTATAATCAGTATTACTAACAGGTAAAACTGACAGACTACCTGCTTAGCCATCCTCTTTGATCAAGCGCCCTCCTCCTCCCCTCCTCCTCCCTCCTCCTCCCTCCCTCCCTCCCTGTGCTCATTCTTATCACCCCCTTCCGGCCTCTCTCTCCCTCTCATCGCTCCTTCCCTCCCTTTCACTTATCTGAGGTTTCTCCCCCATTCCTTCCCTCCCTCCCTCACTTCATCACCCCTTCCCGCAACTCCTCGCCCTTCTCTCACTCCCCTCACCTCCCTCACCTCCCTCACCTACTTCACCCTTCCCCTCACCCCCTCTCACCCCTCTCACCCCCTCCCTCCGCCCCGCCCACACTCTCTCGCCTCATCTCATCGCCATCATCGCCTCTATCTCCTCCACCCACCTTCCACCTGGGCGGCATCATCACAGAAAAAGGTGGTGGGGTGGGTAGGTGTGGGCGAGCGGGCGGAAGGTGTAAGGTTAGAGGGAAGGAGGGAGAGAAAAGTGGGCGGTGATGTTAAGATGATAAGCCACCCACCCACCCATCCACCCAACCTCCATTACTACCCCCACACCTGGGATGATGGTGTTGGTCTGTGGGTGGCTGGGTGGTGGGTGGAGCAGCACAGCTCATGTTAATCTGACAATCTACCATCCAATTTATCCTTGTTACAGGTACACTGCCCACCCAAGCTACACCCCCCCCCCACCCCCCACACCCCAAACGCGACGGTCACCTGGACGCTTTCCTAGTGGTCTATTAATCATAACATCGTATACAGGTAGGGGTTAACTTATTAATTAACCTTGGGTATAGAGGGACAGGTAAGGTGAGTCGCTATCAGATATCGTGTGTTGCTGTAGTGAAGATGTTGTTTACAGGTGATTGTTGACTCTAAATACTTGTTACTTATTGATCTATACTACTACTACTACTATTACTACTACTACCACTACAACTACTACCTACTACTACTACCACCCCTACTACCACTACCACACACCTACCACCATTACCAATCTACCTGTCAACACCTAACCTACAATTACATCTCTCCTCCTCCTCTAGACCACACCTGTTCTCACTGGGCACCGTAACTACGATACCCACGTCATTGGATAAGATCTGACCATAGAGCAGTAAGGGATGCTGGTTGCCGTGTTTGCTTGGGGATCGAACACAGGAGGCGGTGGTAGAGGGTGATGTGTGTCAAAGGGGGGGGAGGTGGTGGTGATTCTCGTGTGCTTAATGTCTTAGTATGTCCCTAAGTTATCCCAATATGTCTTAAATTGTCCCAGAACGTCCCAAAATTATCCCAATATGCCCTAACATTTTTTTTTATAACGTTTCGACTTATTAATGTGACACCTGGCTGAGCTTACCTGGTTTTTCCCTTACCTGTGTGTGTGTGGGTGATAACTAACTCTCTCTCTTCTTCTCTCTCTCTCTCTCTCTCAAATGAAATACAACAATAGAGGGAATAGATAGATAGAGATAATGAAAGAAAAAGAGAGAGAGAGAAGGATGAAAAGGAGAGATAGCGAGTCGACAATGAAACCTAAATTAAGAGAGAGAATGTAGAGATAGAGATAGAGATAGAGACAAAGTTAATGACCACAACACAGGTAGTAGAGACAGGTGAGGTGGAGAGTGTCAGGTGTTGAAGCCGTGAACTGTGGAATTACCCTGTGATAAACACTCTGGGATAATCTTGTTTGTTGATAGTGTGGGTGGGTGTGTGTCTGTTTGTTTGTGTAAGTGTGTGGGTGCGTTTGTGGGTGTGGGGGGATGTATTTGTATGTGTGTGTGTGTGTGTGTGTGTGGGGAATTTGTTTGACTATGTGTGTGTGTGTGTGTGTGTGTGTGTGTGTGTGTGTGTGTGTGTGTGTTACTTTCGGACAGAGAGAAGTTCGTTATATGGAGGTTTCACTATATCAGGAGACCATCGCCAGCACAGGTGTAGTTAAGCCAGACGCAGGTAGCAATAAACCTGTCTTGAGTCCAGGTAAGCATCTCTGAAGAAGCCTGGCGTTGTCAGCTGATAATACCTTGAAGAAAATATGTCTTGAGTTCACGTGAAGATGACTCCTTTGTTTATTCTACCTGAAGATTAGACTCTTGTTTATTTTAACTGAAGATTAGACTCCTAGTTTATTTTACCTGAAGATTAGACCCCTAGTTTATTTTACCTGAAGATTAGACTCCCTAGTTTATTTTACCTGAAGATTAGACTCCTTGTTTATTTTACCTGAAGATTAGACTCTAGTTTATTTTACCTGGCAGATTAGACATTCTAGTTTATTTTACCTGAAGATTAGACACCCTAGTTTATTTTACCTGTGTTTAGGTTAGGTTAGGTTAAGTGAGATTACGTCAGGTTAGACTAGGGTCTGTTTGTTTAGGTTCAATTTGGTTAGGTTAGGTTAAATTGGGTTCTGTTAAGTTAGGTTAGGTTAGTTAAGGTTAATTCAGATTAATTTAGAGTCTGTTAGGAGATCAACCATCATAATTGAGTCAGATAATCCTCCCTAATCCTCACTAATCCACCACTTCAGCCTTTTAGAAGTCTTCAATCAGACTCACTGAATAGCTTCCTGCCTTATCACTCCATCGGTCGCAACCTCCTCGTCCTCCTCCAAGCTATGCAATGATTAATAACCCACCTCACTTAACCCACCAAGGCACAATGACAATGGGACCCAGCGTGTGTAACTCAACCCTGTATAACGCCGCGACGTCATCTTCATCCGGGGGACACCTAGCTATCCGAAGCTCCTCTCCCTCTTTCGAACCCTCTTTCTTTCCCTCCGCTTTCACCTTCCTTTCACCTTCCCTTCCTTCGTTCCCCTCCTTCTTCTCTCCTTCACTTGTCTTCTTGCCTCGATCTGTTCCTTCCTCTTTTCCTTTCCTTCCCATCTTCCCTCGTCTGATTTGCTTCTCATCGCCTCCCTCATCCCATCATCCTCCCCTTCCCGCCTATCCCATCCACCTCTTCCTTCTCGTCCTTTCCCTCCTCCACCCGTTTCCCTCTCACCCCTACCCTTTCAATTTCCTCCCCACCCCTACCCCCACCTGCCCCCCCACTGCCCTGCGCCCCAACGACCCTGGAAAAGACCTGTCATAAGGAATTCCGTTCGTCCGCTTGATTATGAATCGGATAAACAAAGAGACGGGTCTAAGAGAAGCCGCACCTACTTGATAGACAATAGTTGATAACATCTCTCTGTCTCTCTCTCTCTGGTGGCGATGGTGAGTCCAGCCCGTGGGAATATTGTTCTCTCTTGTGTCTTGGTATGGAGGGATGATCGACTCCTTCTCCTCCTAGTTGCAGGTCAGGTGTGCTCTCTCCTCAGTCCTAGATCCCACTTTTATTAGACCTCAGTCCTACTAAACACTAATTCCACTAGCCTCCAAAATGGCGTCAGAATTATACCTTGACTCTACACCTGCACCAAGACACCTCAATCGCCATCTACACCAGATTAAGAAAAATTGTCGTAAGTCTTTTTTTTAGAATTTTGTGAGTAGGGAAGGGAAGTGTCCTCCAACGATGGAATTTGGGGGGAGAGGGGAGGGCTGAAGATGGAAAGGGGGGGGGTGGTGTTGTGGTTGTGTTGGAGGGATGGTGTTGGAGGAGGTTGGTGTTGTAGGGGTGTTGGTGATGATGAGATGGTGTTGAAGGAGTGGTGGTGATAGAGGGTGAGAGGGGTGAGGAGGGGTGAGGGAAGGGCGGAACTTGCAGGAGATAACAAACGGGGATGGTCTTGTAGGGAGGCAGGAAGGAGGAGGGAAAAAGATAAGGGTGAAGACAGGCAAAAAAACATTAGATAATTTCAAGGACGATTATGGAGAAAGAGAAGAGAAAGGGAGATAATGATAGGAGATAGAGAGAAGGAAGAAAGAGAGAAAGTAAGAGGAGGAAGAGAAAGAAAGGAAATAGAGAAGAAGAAGAAGAAGAAGAATTACCATTGGCATTAAGAAGAAGGGAGATATGAAGGAAGGCAAAAGAGAAGGAGGAGGAGGAGGGAAGGAAGGAAGTGTTACATACACCCTTGACTGTATACACAAGATAGCTGGGTAGTTGCCTCAGTTACCATGTAAACAAGACCCTCTGGTTAGTATCTCTGTTAATGATAGGAGGCATGACAGGGCAAGTCCATGATCTGTTTACCAATGTGTGTCTTAACCCTGGCACCTACACGATTTATTCCTTCCGTTTAAACACACACACACACACACACACTTACACGCACACTTACACACACACACACACACTTACACACACACACACACACTTACACGCACACTTACACAACACATACATACACACACACACACTTACACACACACACACACACTTACACTCCTTACACGCACACGCACACTTACACACGCATACATACACACACACACACGCTGTACTATGATTAAGGATTTGTATAGTTATTCTTTTCTTCCTGTTCTTCTTCATTTTTGATCAGTTCTATACATCTAATCTTATCTCCTCCTCCCCTCCCCCCTCCTCCCCCTCCTCCCTACTCCCTCCTCCTTCCTCTTCCTGTTAACGCATGTATACTTACAGTCCTAATGTCTTCCTGTTGCCTCTAATCATAAATTCTAATCATAGCGCCTCCTGTTGGTTTCATGAACACACACACACACACACACACACACACACACACACACACACACACACACACACACACACAACCCTCTCATATCGTATGCAAACTCTGACCAATCACCACTTGCCTTGCCCCCATATGCGTGTGTTCTGCCCAGTTGTCCTGATGATTAAACACCCTAACGCTAACTGGGTGGTTAAGTTAGATTAGGTTAGGTAAGTAATATTGTATTATATATATTAACTAAAGGAATTATTAAAAGCCTCATCTTAGATTATCTAATTATTTGTTTCTTTTTTCCTGGAATTATTTATTTTCATTGTTTTTGTTTTTGTTTTTTTCAGACGCGTGCTTCATTGGTCTAAGGTAAGTGACGCAATATGAGCATCAACCAATAGGAAAACAGCATCTTAAGCATACATAAATATACACACAATGACCTAATCTCTAAGTTTGGGAGAAGCTTCTAGACCATCCCCAACACCGTCTCCTGCTCCCACCCGAGATCCTTCGTCCGTGAATTGTTGCTCGACACTACAACCGCATCCAGCCCATACCGCAGGGCAGTCCACAGATGTTGCACGCGCGGGACTACATCTTGTGCGGGAAGGGCGGTGGTACCATCTTTCCGGCGCTGGCGCTTGTCTGCCTCGGTATGCAGTCGGGCTAACTCGAAAGTATTGACACCTTCGTGGTGCTCCTCCAAGCGTTATGGTGTGGAGTAATCGACTCCCGGTGAGGGGTCGATTTGGCACTTTTTCAGGTTTGTCTTAGGACTATCCTTATACCTCTTCAATTGCCCGCCAGCGTTACGTTTACTATTCGTTAGGTGACTGTAAAGTAGCTGCTTTGGCAGTTCACTGTCGTCCATGCAGGTAACATGGCCAGTCCAACGCAGTTGTTCATTGATAATGGTAGCCTCGATGCTCTTACAGTTGGTGCAGCAAGAATACTGGCATTTGTTCTTTGTCTTCCCAGCAAACTCGGAGGATGGAACATAGACTACTTTGGTGAAAGTTTTCATGCCTTGAGGTGCCTCCTGTATGAGACCCATGTCTGCTGCCATATGGCATGGTGGCAGGACCACTGCTCGATATACGTGTAACTTGTAAATAATTTCAGCTCCTACAGATGAAGACACGGGTACGAGTCTACCAAAGGCTTGAGACACACAGGGACCCCACATATCGTTCACATCACAATGGGATTCTCTCCCCCCTTGGCTTGGGAGGGAGGAGGAAGAAGGTCACAAACATTCCAAACATCCTCTGTATGTCTCGTTTCCGGTGGGTATTTGCGTTTGGCTGTTTGTAATGATTGTGTTTGTGTTTTTCAATATATATATATATATATATATATATATATATATATATATATATATATATATATATATATATATATATATATATATATATATATGTGTGTGTGTGTGTGTGTGTGTGTGTGTGTGTGTGCGCTTTTCTCAACCTAAAAGGGGATTAAAGTCTACAACATTCATTTACAAATTTACAAGTGTATATTTACCAGTTCGTTAGAAATAGATTACATACATGAATTTACGTCGTATATTTACACACCTGACTATAGAGGGTAATTTACACATGGATATATATATACTCGTCTAAAATGGTAGTGTTTTTTACAGGTATGAAAATATTCTTAAGCTCGTACTTTATTTGCTTACACTTACACGATATATTTAAATTTGTGTTATTATTATTATCATTAGTAGTAGTAGTAGTAGTAGTAGTAGTAGTGTACGACAACTATTGACACACGGCAGCAGGTACGGTGTCCTCGCTGCCAGCCATTCATGAGAAGGTGATTAGTTCTTAAGTGCCTGGCCCTCAACAGTGCCACTTAAACCCTCGGGTGAGTGACAGCGGTGAGACCCTCGCATGTATAGGAGAGTCTAATTGTTTTAGTTTAATTATCAATCAGACAATTACGAGTTAAGGGTCACATGAAGATTAGACACCCCGGTTTATTTCACCAAATGATTAAACGCCTAACCTAACCTAACCTAACCCCTCCAGGTAGCGTTAGAGTGTTTAATAACCAGGTGAAATGAACTACCAAAGCTTCAGATAATCCATAAGTAACTCAGAATGTTATGTTTACCGATAAATTAAGTTATAATCAAGAAGACACGAAGGACAGCATTGAGGCCAAGTGAATAATAACAACAGTTTAAGATGCCGCCAGCGTTAACCTTGTATATCCAGGTAGACAGACAGGTATCCTTGGCGTGATTATACCCCCTTGATGTAGCCGAACCCGCCAGCCACGCTAACACCACTACTCACTGTAAACACAAAGTAGCCCGCCTATGTGTGTGTGTGTGTGAGTGTGTGTGTGTGTGTGTGTGTGTGTGTGTGTGTGTGTGTGTGTGTGTGTGTGTGTGTGAGTGTGTGTGTGTGTGTGTGTGTGTGTGTGTGTGGTACTTCGGTCAGCCATCGGTCATGACGGGTGAGGTCTGTATTTATGAGTCCTGGGTGGTCTCATATCTCTCACAGACCCCAAGACACACTACATAAGACACCCTCCTCACCAGGTTTCTCACAGGGGGTGTCAGAACTCAATCACCAGCACCGTTCTTCGTCTCTCGTTCGCTATTTCTCACCATTCTGTTACGTTCTTCATCTCAATGTTGTTATTTTGTTCTCTATTTTGTCTCTCATATCAAAGAGATTAATTTGAGAAAGATAATGAGTAAGGAGATAATTATATACTAAATGTAAATGATCAGGTGAGTGGTAGGTATAGTCTTTAGTGAGGGAAGATTTATGCTCTGGCTTTAATGTACCGACGCTTGTTAACAGTGTTGCCAGTGTCATTAAAAACCCCCTATAGATACCTTCGACAAATATCACATCTACGACTTTGTTATCTTTACTACATTACTACGATCTTTATGTAGAATACTTACACGAGAATTACTATAAGAGGATAAAGTATATGGATGATTTACAGTGTTGACCAGAGGAGGAAGAGTATGGAAGATGTGGTAACTCTGCGTCGCTAGATCTCACCTGAGGGAGCGAGAGTTGTTAAGGACAGTAATTGTTTGGTGGAGGCAACAAAACCATCTTTGTTTGTCGGCACCAAGATGATGTGCGGCGGGTGGAGGGAGGGAGGGAGGCTGGAGGAAGGAAGGAAGGGGAGGGAGAGAGGCTGGAGGGAAGGAAGGAAGGGTGGAAGGAGGGAGGAGAGAGTGGAATAAGGGAGGGAGGAGGAGTTTGTTGAAAGAGTCTGGAAGAAGGGAGGGAAGGATGGAGACTAGAGGGAGGGAGTTTGAGGAAGGGAGGAGGCAGGAGGAAGAGAGAGATGAAGGGAGGGTGGAGGGCGGAGAAACGCAGTTAGCCTAAAGCCCCGACTCTATATTACGGCGGTACTCAAACAAGAACCTCCTCCTCCCTCCTCCTCTGCATGAAGGAGGTGAGCCAATTGTTCCGGTAAACGAGGTCCCCCAATTTCCGGCCTGTAATCCACTTCTCACAACTACTACTACACTCTCGTTAATTAGTTTTTTTTCGTTTATTTGCGTATTGTCTGTCTGTCTGTCTGGCTGGCATCTCTGACGTGTGTGTGGGCCAGAAAATGTTCGCTGCGCTCAAGGAGGTTTAAACTGCTTCCAAGATGACTGAATGCTTTTACGAGACCAAAACAGAGTCGGGGAAACAAAAGAGAATCATTTATGGCACAGGAGTAGGTTTGAACCGCTTCCACAAGAGGATTGAATACTTTTACGAGATCATGTTCCTTATACTTATTATTCTGGCGTTTATAGCCTTAGAAGTCCCCGCCGAGGTTAACCAAAACAATGTAGAGACTAAAATTATATATATATATAAATTAATAGACAAGTAAATTAATGTAACTGTACAGGTGTTTATAGGTAATAATTAAGCGTATATTATCGTACAGGTGAAGTATTGACTCAAGATGCAAGAGGAGAAAACATGTGAGAAGGAAATAATAATGTTTTAGCTGGATAGGAGATAGAGAAGAGTAAATAGGGAAATAACGAAGAGATAAAGAAGAGAAAGAGACGAAGAGAGTTTAAGAAAGAGAGAGAGAGAGAGAGAGAGTCAAGACACAAGATTAACTATACCTATGTATATAAATGAATACACACATTAAAGTTCTATATTATCTACGCACGTACAGGCATTAAGATTAATTTGTATACATTAATATAATAACAAAAGGCGGAACATTACACCCGTCTATATAGATAAATAATCAAATAAATTATAGTTCCTCAATTGAACAACAAAAAACGGAACAACATGACTTCTCGTATTTATAATTTAAACAAAAGACAATTGGCTGTCAGCTCACACAACAATGGCATCTCTCTCCTCCTCTTCTCTTCACCACCCACCCAGCGCCTGTAATACGACTAGTCACTTCCACAACAAATAAACAGTTATCAGTAACAATTTACCACGCCTAATAAGAGCGTGAAGACCGGGTTAATGATGAAATGGTGGGGAGGAGGGCGGGCTGGGTAGACGATTAGTAGGCGGGAAGACAGGCGAAGGACGGGACGAGATGGGGTACTGTGTCAAGCGCCCCTCTACCACCATCACCATCTTCTAATCTTCTCTCTCTCTCAGTTTAGGGAGGAAATGAGTTGAAACAAATTAGGCGACGACGATCACCACCCTAATAAAAACCCGGGACCTTTTTGTTTTGATTACGATCCTCTGATAATTTCCGGTGTGATCGACTTTTTTTTTATACATTTTTAATCTCGACAAAATACAATATCAAAAGAGAAAATTGGTTATAATTATTTTTCTATCGGGGTGTGGTGACATGGCCCGTCCTGATGGTAATGGAAGGGGTTTAGAAATGGGGTTGGCTCAGATTATAACCTAACCTAACCTAACCTAACCTAACCTAACCAAGACTTCCTGGAATGACTCGTGGTGGCTTTTGTTGTACATTACGAATACAATAAAAACATTAATATATCCATCCCATGTTTAATTAGATATATACATAGATAGATAGTCAAAATGGCGTCAAAATTACACTAAGACTGTATAAAAAAATAATAATTACACGAAATTAACTGGAATAATATTTTTGTTTTACTTGAATTAAAAGTCTCCTTAACTCTCTCTCTCACACACACACACACACACACACACACACACACACGCACACATGACGTCAGTAACTATAAACAGACGTTAACATCACTGAACGCCCTCCTCCTCCCCCCTCCCCCCCCCAGATAAGGTGAGGTCGCTGCTCATTTGTTATTCCAGAGGTGAGGTTAAACGTGGCCAGGCAGGAGTCTCTGTCAGGTGTACGGGGCTCACATACCCCTGGGACCAACTTTAGTTGTTTACCTGTGTGAGCGCCGGGTCAAATTGTTTGGTAATTTAGTTAGTCCAGAGGTAATGGGTGGGTGGGGGGTGGCCTTCTTGATAACATCTTCGTTTTATGTGTGTGTGTGTGTGTGTGTGTGTGTGTGTGTCCTAAAAATAAAACATCAGAGACGAGACGATCTTACGAGACAATTAACCTTACGTAATCTTAATCTAACCTCAACCCAACCAAACCTCAACCTAACCAAACCTCAACCTAACCAACCTCAACCAAACCAAACGTCAACCCAACCAAACCTCAACCTAACCTCAACCAAACCTCAACCTAACCTAACCAAACCTCAACCTAACTCAACCTAACCAAACCCTCCAACCAAACCAACCAAACCAAACGTCAACCTAACCTCAACCTAACCAAACCCTCAACCTAACCTCAACCAACCTCAACCTAACCTAACCAAACCCCAAAGGTGATCAGTCTCTCCATTTCCTACCGCTGTTAGGAGATAATGTAATCCATGGCCATCTTCATCTGTTAATGACAAGGAGAGACGAATTATCCTCTCCCACCCCTCACCTGTCTCTCCTACCACCCCCTTGACCCCCCACCTGTCTCTCCTACCACCCTTGACCCCCACCCACACCCACACACACCTATTTTCTCGAGTCAGCACCGCCACCCCTGCCAACAATGTAATTATTCCTGGGTGGTTGAGCTGTTAAGGGTCGCTGGCTGCTTCGTCTCCGGCTGCTGGGGTTCTGTCACGCCTTCAGACCGTATCTTGAAGACGTGTTTTACCTTCCTTCTTCTTCTTCTTCTTCCTCATCTCCCCATTCCTCCTCCTCCTCCTCCACCTCCTCTCCTCCCTCACTCCTCCCTCCTCCTCCTCCTCCACCTCCTCTTTCCTCCTCCACCTCCTTCCTCCTCCTCCTCCTCCTCGTCGTCTTTGGGATGCTCAAGGCAGTTGGTTATTTATTCAGAGGTGTAATGTATTATGTAATTGGTAGAAATGTCTTGGTTGTAATATTTCAATTGGTTGTTTGAGGTGTGTGTGTGTGTGTGTGTGTGTGTGTGTGTGTGTGTGTGTGGGTGGTGCTTTTGTTTTTACATTTGTTCCGACTGCTGCCCACCCACCCACTGGCTTAACCTATCCGTCCACCCATTTGCCCCACCCACCCACCTCGCCTGCCTGCCCACCCAGATCCTCGACCTTCTTCTTTCTTTTACTTCCTTCACTCCTCCTTCACTCCCCCCTCCCCCTTTGTCTTCCCCACCACCTCCACCAACACCTCCTCACCTCTTCCCCACCACACCACATCACCACACCACATCACCACACCACACCACACCACACCACCACCACACCTGGACACTGGACAAGGAGACCACCTGTGACGTCTAGCCGCACGAATCACCACACATGACTCCAGCAATAACAGCCTTAAGTAGACGAGTGGTGGAGGACGAGGAGGAGGAGGAGGAGGAAGAGGAAGAAGGAGAGGAAGAAGAAGGGGAAGAAGAAGAGAAAGAGAAGTAGTAATGATAAACAGCATCTGGTAGCAATGGCCATTATGCTGTAAACTCTCTCTCTCTCACACACACACACACACACACAACACCACCAGATAAACGACCTACCACACATAGCCTGTGAGGTCGATGCTATCATTACTACATCATGAGCCCTCGACCATTTAGTACGTTCGGGGTATAGGATTATAGTCTTATCTTGACCCCAATGTACTCTTCGGTTTGACAGGTGTTTTGATGTCATTGTGGCTGCCTATCCACTTTGGGTTTATTTAAGGATCGTGTTTATTATTGGTGTTTAGTGGTGATATAATCGTAGATGGTTGGGTAATGAGTGTTGTGGTGGTTGGTGATAGTAGTAAGATGTGGTAGTAGTGATGGTGGTAGTAGTGATGTGGTAGTAGTGATGGTGGTGGTCGCTGTTAAAAGCTTAGATGGCATTACTAAGATAACACCCTTCCCTCCCCTCACCCCCCCCCTTCCTTCCCCCTCACCCATCCCCCTTCCTCGTGGGTGATGGGTGGCTCACACGAATGGTTTATGTGTGTGTGTGTGTGTGTGTGGCCTTAGTGAAGTACCCTCCCCCTCTACCCCTTGCCGCGTCCACGTGTGATCTCTGGTGGTCCATGTGTGGTCCGGGGTGGTCCATGTGTGGTCCGGGGTGGTCCATGTGTGGTCCGGGGTGGTCCATGGCCCTAGTGATCCCTCAGGGCCATAACGAGGAGAATGAACAGGTAGTCGCTATGATTGTTGAGCGGCCATGTTTGGTGGGTGAGGAAGCTGACACACACACACACACACACACACACACACACACACACACACACACACACACACACACACACACACACACACACACACACACACACACACACACTGATACGCCTTGTCCCTCCTCCTCTTCCTTCCCTCCTTCTTTTCTCCCTTTCTCCATCCTTCTCTCCCTCCTCCCTCCCTTTCACACACCCTGATTATATCCTCAAATGAGATTGTGGGGGATTATGAGTCGTGTCCGTCACTTTGCCCGTCCCGTCTATCTTGGAACTTGTGCCGGGGACAGTTGACCATCACCACTCTGCCACCACTACACCTACCACCACTACCCCTGCCAACACCACCCTGCCACCACTACCCTTGCCAACACCACCCCTGCCACCACCACCTGCCGCCCATATACCACCCACACCAAACAACCATCCACGAACCCTAGAGAGTCCTTCCACCTTCCCCACGTCCACCACCTTGCCACCCACTCCCACACCCACAAAGCTACTATACCACCCACCCACCACAACCACCCACCACACACACACACACAGACACACCATTTAATCCCTCCCCACCCCTCCTCCCCATCCCACCCCCCATCCCTCCCCCCCCACCCCCTCATTAACTGTTGTCAGAGGGGCGCCAAACATCGTCTCTTCCCACCAGGTTGCTGACATGAGTGTTGCTGACTCGATGGATGACTCTGCCAACCCTCGTCCCCACCTCACCCCACCTCATCCCCACCCTCGCCCCACCTCGCCCCCACCTCGCCCCTCCCCGTCCCCACCTCGCCCCCACCTCGCCATACCTCGCCCCACCTCGCCCCTCCTGCCCCCCGCCCCTCCCCGCCCCACCTCACCCTACCTTGCCCTCCTCGCCCCCACACTCCGCCCTCCCCGCCCCACCTCACCCACCACTCCTGCCCTCCTCGTCCCTACCTCGCCCCCACCTGCCCCCTCCTCGCCCCTCCCGCCCCACCTCGCCTCCTCGATAACTACCTACACCTTGAGCTCATTAAGACGTACATACACAAGTGAACAATCTCTTTGAAGGATCACCTGAAGATTATCCCCCAGCTTATTTAACCCTGAGATTAACCACTCTAGCACTAACCTAACCTAACAACCATATAAACAGAGAGAAACATTTAAACACTTGTCATAATAAACATTTTAAGTCACCGTAAAAGATGATTGTTTAAACCGGATTTAGTTGACATTTATATTTAATAACTTTCCAGAAAACGGGCTTGTCCACATGTCTTAAATATGCGGTACAGGTGTGTGTGTGTCTGTCTGTCTGTCTGTCTATTGTTTCACTCCTACCTGTGTGTACGTGTGTGTGTGTGTGTGTGTGTGTGTGTGTGTCTATTGTTCCATCTGCCTTTGTGTATGTGTATGTGTGTGTGTGTGTGTGTGTGTGTGTGTGTGGCAATACAGTCAGTCAAATGATGCGTTGAATGCGACAAAAACAGATTCAAGGATAAAAAAATATATATATATATTTATAAAGTTGATACGTCCCATTGCTCTTAGGTGGCGGGAAAACACAGGGAGGGGGGAGGACGGTTTGTTTACTAAACTGGATTCCCTGTACCCGTTCGTCGAAGTTGTCGTCCTTAAATACGTATACATGTATCCCTTCCTCCTCCTCCTCCTCCTCCTCCTCCTCCTCCTCCTCCTCCTCCTCCTCCTCCTTGTTAGGAAACAGGAACTTCTAATCATGTCTTGAAAACCACAAAATTAAATATTCATGAGTTTTAAGGAGAGATAGAGAGAGATAAAGTGAGAGAAGAAACATGAATATTGAGATAAATGGCTGATAGAGTTAAGAGGAACTTGTGTTGACATATATGTGTGAAGAAGTGAATCGTGATAATGAAGATGTGAAAAGCAATTCTCTCTCTCTCTCTCTCTCTCACTGCCAAGTAACATGACCAATTTATAAGGAAAGGAGGTGCTAATTGACCCCAACTTGGTGCCAACCCTCACGGTGTCGGCACTTTGCCCCTGGAAGGTACCATGACACTGAGGGCCATTTGAGGGTCACTTAGAGGTCAGAGGTCACGGGGTTCCTGATCATCGTTAACAGCACCACCCGGAAGTGATTATGTCTTAACTATGTTATTGATGTCTCCTGTCTGTTGCCTCTAACCCAACCCAACCCAACCCAACCCAACCCAACCCAACCCAACCCAACCCAACCCAACCCAACTCAACCCAACCCAATCCCAACCCAACCCAACCCAACCTAACCTAACCTAACCCAACCCAAACCCAGGTAAAATAAGGATGTGTTTTAATTATCAGGTGAAATAAACTGATAGTGGATGTCTAATCCTCAGGTGATCCAACACAAATCGCTGTTAAGAGAAGATCAATTACAGTTCCTCAGAAAATCTGTCGGTATTAGGGGACACACACACACACACACACACACACACACACACACACACACACACACACACACACACACACACACACACACACACACACACACACACACACACGTAACTACTCACTTTATCTA
>NW_024717936.1:45000-58008 GCF_018991925.1 Homarus americanus
CCTGAAGCAGCCGTGGCGGTAATCAGCTATTTGGGGCGGCTGGGATAAAATTAGGCGGTATTTATAGGACAATGTGTGGGCGTAGGGCAGTGTGGGCGTGCGAACGTATACGATGAGACACAAGTGGTATTCCTCCTCCCCCTCACTCATCCTTGTACAGTATGTTAGTCTGTGATCCTCATAAGGTATGTATGTATGTATGTAGTCACCACAGGTACACACACACACACACACAGTCTCTATCAACACTGCCTGATTACCTCACCTGGCGCACCTACTGTCATTCATCGATAAGGTGAGAGATAACTGGGGAGGGAGGAAAGGAGGTGGGGAGTAAGGGAGAGAGTAAGGAGGGAGATATGGGTGGGAGAGGGGAAAGGAGGAGAGAAAGTGATTAAGAGAAAGTGTGGGAGAGAGAAAATGAGGATGGATGGTTGGGTGAAGAACCAATTCCTCCCTCCCTCTCCAATAAGCAACAACAATAGCTGTTATCACAAAAGATAACAGTGTTTCCAGGAAATGTTTGTTGTTATCATTGTTATCTTCTCAGCCAGCAGTATAGTGTAAGTCTCAGGCAGTGAATCTCAACTGTGTGTGTGTGTGTGTGTGTGTGTGTGTGTGTGTGTGTGTAATAAACTAGGAGCAAAATTGTTAGCCAACGGTAAAACAATTGAGTAATATTTGTTACGAAGAAGAGGTGAGACGTAGGTATTATAAAGGGCAGTGTGTGTGCAGGGAGAGGGTGGGCTGGGTGGGTGGGTAGGTGGGTGGGGAGGATAAGTAGGTGTTTGTGGGGAAGAGCTGAGAGGAGGAGGGAGGGTTGGGGTGTGAGGGGGTGGGGAGGGTTGGGGGTGTGGGGGAAGATGGCCGTGTTGGTGTGTGAAGGAGAGACCACAATGTAGTGTGGGCGTGATGGATTACAGGGATTGAGAAAGATGGATGGATGGATAGTGAGGTAATGGAAGGAAGGAGTGGGCTAGGGTGGGTTAGAAGTGTTGGGATGGGTTGGGGAAAGTCAAACGCGTTATCACCTGGTTACTGATTACGAAGCAACTGTTTATTGATGCTGTCTCAATGAAACAATACCAAAGTGTAGGAATAAGAGTGAAAGGCGTAGAAATGAGTAGAAAGGTTAGTAACAGACATAGGAGGCTGAGAGAGAGAGAAAGCGAGCGAGAGAGTTAGATAAAGAGAGAGAGAGAGAGAGCGAGAGAGTTTGAGTAGGTTGGGGGGTGAACACATATGGGCCGCTCCCACTGAATGAATGGCGTGGATGACCTGCAGGTGGTGGTGGTGGTGGTGATTGCGACGGTTCATAATGACGACCCTCCAGCCCTGCAGTTACCCATCAAATATTCTCGTTTTCTTTTCATTCGCTTAAACTTTCAATTTGCATTCAGTCCACACACAGCATCTCGTCTCTTACTGTATACCTTAATTATTTTACTCACTTATTATGTCTTCATTATTTAATTTCTAAACTCTGTTAGTCATCTGGATAATACTGGGATTGAACATTTCGTTGGGTTAGCGGATGCAGAATTGATACAAGTGAAGTGAGTCTCTGAACGGTCTGTGAGCCAAGAGCGATCCGGGAATTACCCTCGACAACACGGCTTCAGGGGTAAGGATGGTCTGACCCTGGGATACTTGCCCTGCCCTTCAACACAAAGCAATACGATATTATAAAAAGACAAAGCTGTTGGATCTTCTCATACCCTTATAAGTATTACGAGATAGTACATTGCCGTGATAATAATAAGAGAAAAGGGCATTGGAGAATACTTAATAATATGATGTTTCAATGCAGAATTGACGTGACCCTTGCGGTGTCCCCATGAAATACCGCTACAGGTACTGGTGACCGTCAGCCCTCATAGTGAAGTGACAAACATCATACGACTAATTAATATTGTGATTAGTTATGTTAAGTGGGTGATGTGTACCGCTGCTTGATGAGTTAACACATTAGTGTTGGTTTACTTGGTGAGGGCGAGCTTCCTGCCTCACCTCAGGTAGCTGAAGCTGCAATCATCGGCCCGCACACACTCACCTGATCTCTTAATAGTTTATAGCTTAGATTGTATGATGTATTTAGTGCGTCTAGCTTTTGTGTTGTGGTACTGTTAGTTGTGGACAGAAGAGGATCCTGTTAGCATTTTCCTCTTTAAAAGTGACAAAGTTAGTTGGGGTAACAGTATTTTTCCTGTGGTGTGGAGTTTGTATAACACCGGATATATATTTCCGCCTTCAGAGACTGAGTGTAGACCACCATGGTGTGGTCTACACTACTACATAAAGAAATTTGATGTAATACAGAAGGACACAACTGCTGCTGCTGCTGCTCATCGTCCTCTGCTCCGGCTGCTGCATGGTGGGCTCATGAGCTGCTGGTGGCACCAGGCTGCCGGGGTGAGTCACAGGGCGGCTCGACGTAGGGTGAGGCGTACCCTGCTGAGGGCGAGTCGTAACTGGTGTCGAACACTGGCTCGTAAATGGCGTCAAAGCTAGTGTTGAGATTATCATGCAACATTGTTCCTGTCTCTAGAGGCAGCATAGCCAATGGGCCGTAGTTGTTGAGGTGTGCGGCAGTGCAACTCTTCCTCCATCTCCCGTCAGCAAGGCTGGTGTGGCGACAGAGGTCTGAGTGAGGGCTTACCCCCAATGTTGCAGCTCATGGGTGAGAGCCTGACCCTACAGCCTTCTGTAGCCAACTCCCCCACCCAGGGACAACAGATAGTCACTGAACATATCAGTAAAGTCTTATTGAATCCCACCTGAGTGTCAAACATCTGATACTGCTGCTGGTGCGTTGGTAATGATATTGAGTGGTGTTGGTGGTGCAGTGCTGCAACTGTTCGCTGTGAGGCTGTACTTGTTGTCCGCCCGAAGGTCTGCGGACTGAATGACTATCAAGTCCAGGGTGACCAAAGGGTGAAGATCAGCACAGTAGTATCAGGACTCCACGCCATGACTTCTCACATGCACGTTCACTATATATTGCAATGTCCGGCAGACGTCTGTAGGGTGGCATGGTGGGTGGACTGGTGTGCGCAGCGCGTGTTGGTGTGAGAAGCACCCAGAGAGGTGATATGACAGGCGGCGGTGCGGGCTGCTCACTTAATAACTCCTGCCTGACTCCTCGCTCTCGCTGACCCACACCTTCCAGGAACTCCTGCCGCTCCTCCTACAGGCAGACTTCTCTGCACTAAAATCCTCAGCGCACCTTCTCCCATAGCCAAATTATCAACAGACCCAACAGTGAGGTGAATCCTCCAGCAGTAGATAAAGACATCTAATGTGAAATATAACCAATACACACTAGCTGGGCGCTGATAGAAGGCAGGACATACAAAACACACTCTCACTAGCGGTGGTCAGGAGCCTGCCGTCATTATAGCTCATGGCCAACGTAGATCTGAGCCACTGAGGCCTCGCTCCTTTGCCCTTTCTGCTGTACGCTCATGAGTGCTGTGTGCCGCACGTGGCCAGGTGTGTGGGGGAGGGGCGTTATGCTGGAGGGCGTTTCGCTTATGCTGAGGTGTGTTTATGTGAAGCGGAGGGAGGGAGGGAGGGAGGGAGGGTGTAAGCAACCTGTTGAGCCACCAACACCCATCTTTGTACACCTGGTCAGTGGTGAAGTTGTTTGTTGGGTGGTGGTGATTGTGGTAGGTAATGGTGGTGGTTGTGGTAGGTGATGGCACTGATTGAAGTTCGTATTGGTGGTGATTGTGGTAGGTAATGGTGGTGATTGTGGTTGCTAATGATGGTGGTTGTGGTAGGTAATGGTGGTGATATTGTTGTTGAGTGGTGATTGTGGGGAATTATGGTGGTTGTGGAGATAATTGGTGATTGTGGTCGGTATTGATGTGGTGATTGTGGTTGTTAATGGTGGTGATTGTGGTAGGTAATGGTGGTGATTGTGTTAAGTAATGGTGGTTATTATGGAGAATGGTGGTGATTGTGGTAGGTAATGGTGGTGATTGTGGTAGATAAATAGGATGGTTGTGATGGCTAATGAGGATGGTGGTGATGCTAGTAGTAGAGATGATAGTAGTCTTCATATTGTTGTAGTGATGTGGTGATTGTGGTAGTAGTAATGGTGGTAGAACCTAACCTGTCATAACATTATAATTGTTGGCATGGGATTGTGGTAGGTGATGGAATTGCGGTAGATGGGATTGTGGTTGGTACATGGATTGTGGTAGGAGATAGAGATTATGGTTAACCGGGATTGTGGTAGGAGGTGATATTGTGGTAGATGATAGGATTATGGTAGGTGATTGTGGTACAGGATTTTGTTAGGTGATAAGATTATCGGTAGACAATAGGATTGTGGTAAATGATGGGATTTGGTGGTGATAGATTGTGGTAGACAATGGGATTGTGGTAAATGATGGGATTAGTAGATGATAGGATTGATGGTAGGTAATGGGTTATGGTGGTGATGGTTATGATAAACGATGGGATTGTGGTAGATGATAGGTTAGAGTTGTAGTAGGTAATGGGATTGTGGTAGACGATGGTTATGGTAGATGATGGGATTAAAAATGTGGTAAGATGGGATTGTGGATTGTGGTAGGTAATGAGGATTGTAGTGGTGGATTGTAGTAGACCAGATGGGATTGTAAATGGTAGATGATGGGATTAAGTTGTATTGGGTAATGGATTAAATCAATGATGGGTGATTAGATTGTGATGAACGATGGGATTATGGTAGATAATGGAAATTGTGGTAGGAAAAAAAACAAAGAGGATCGTAAATAAGGTTCTGTTAGGACAAGGATCATTATTAGAGACAGAAGTTGTTAATAATTCGATAGACTACAGGGCTTAGAAGTGTGATTGTGATAGATACTGGGTTAGTAGATGTCACAGCGTACATGTGTGTGTGTGTGTGTGTGTGTGTGTACCACCAACAGCGCAGTGGCGCTCTCTACGACCCAATGTTAAAACTCTTGACCGTCACGAGTTCTACGCCGTTAAAGATATCCCTATGACTCATCTCTCTCCCGATTGGCCAATAGGTAACGGTGACTTCCGCCAAACGCCAATCATTGCAGAGGGGTGGGCGGGGCGATAGTCATCCTCCACCAGCTAAATCTCTTCGTGGGGGTGGTGGCCGCTACGGGCCAATCAACAGGAAGGTGGGAGGAGCCACCAGCTATGGATTTACCCATTGCCGTGGGAAAAAGACACAGCTCACAACACCTGAGTGAGTCTCTGACAGCGGTTCGGGGAAGACGTCCACGAGTTCCGCTCTTGGAAGGTCACAAGTAAAGCGATGTCTTATCTTCCTCCTCCTACAGAACGTGAACCCCAGACACACAACACCCATAAGATCTTTTACACACACACAGTATTTACACTAATCATGATGCATTTATGGAGAGTCAGGAATACATTGACAGAATAGTGTTACGCAGATGGAAGTAGAACCTCTGACACCCAAGCACAAAAGCTGGTACAATAAAAAAATAATAACACCTTCTATAACTCCCTCCTGCTCCTTCCATGAGCAATGCTGAGGGTTACCGTTACCTACCACCGAGGTAGTGGTCTTGTGTCAGTCTCTGGATGATAAAGATGTGAATGTGGCCCCAGTGATAATAATAATAAGGCATCCAAGTACAACAAACAAACTCCATAAAGAAGTCACAGTCAAGCTTACAGTCACACAGTCAAGCTTACAGTTATCACGTCGTTTTTATTTATTTTTACTTCTTTACATTTATATTATAGGAATAAACATATTTTACAGGGTTGATTAAGATTAACAAAGAAACAACAACCTTGATTGGTGGAACAAGAGGACAAAATCTGTCAGTATCATGTCTGTCAGCAAACTATAATTATTGCAATGATAATTTCTCTCTATTAACATGACAATATATGATATAATGGTTTAATTGGTACATTTAATTAGGAATATAAAGTAAATTATTACAAGAATATGGGTGGGGTAAGTTATTCACCTTCACACCAATTTAGGGTCCAGGACTGAGAGAGCGCGCGTAGAATTAAGTAGCTCTGGTGCATAGTTGTATCTCACTGATTATTCACTTTACTCGAAATAATTATTCTCAATCAAGTGATTTACTGATTTATAAACAAATAAGGCAAAACAGTAGGTGTTAATACATCAATTTCAACATTTCAAATTAAGCTTTGTTAATTTGGTGTTCAGTTTATTTACAAGTAGGTCATTATCACACAACTCTCTTCTGTGCAGTGATCAGAGTTGTGTTTTTAAAGAAACAAGAGCCCCCATAATTGTGTGACAGTGTATCAGGTGTTGGCAAACAGATTATAATAATTTCTTTCATTGCTGCAAGTGAGTGACTATCTAGTGTGATACATGATACTACATTTATTGACTTTACTGTAGAATAAGCATGTGGTTTCTCCAGCTAAGATTCTCATCAACAATAGCCCCAAGGAATTTTATATTTTGTTCGTTTGAGGACTGTATTACAGGTACAGTCAATCTTACAGTCACACAGTCAATCTTACAGTCACACAGGCAATTTTACAGTCAAGCACTTAAATGACAGGAGGAGGAGGAATACCTTTATTTTAAAAACACACACACACACACACGTCCAATTGCAACCACACCTTTATATACACACCTACATATACAGACATGGTATACACACACCCATTCCCCAAATAACAACTGTATATTTTCCTTCTGGCTACCAATCTTCAATAAACAATTAATTATTATTATTATTATTACACTAAAGGATCACTCCCCAATAAAAACTGATTCAGTAAACATTGAACACTAGATAACCTTACACTTATTTACCTGTAATTGTTTACAAACAAATAAGGTTATAAGATCTGTTTGTTTACGAGTAATTTATCATTCATTGCAGCAGATGAACTCATTCATAAAATTGCATTGTGTGTGTGTGTGTGTATATGTACCATATCTGTATACGTAAGTGAATGTATATACCGTGTGAACACACATCAAAACTCGAGATAACACCAGCGTCAAGAAGGTCTTCACCCTCTCCTACCTCACACACACACACACCCACACACACACACACACACACACCACCCAATCTATCTCTCTACCGCATTACTACCTTCAAATCAACAAATCAAGACCATTTGTGCCATCAACAACATTGCACAGAAATCTGAAACACCTTTATAAAATGTTTCTTCGCAAAACTAAGTAAGGAGAAGGAGGGTAGGTGAAACTAAATACCGTCTCCTCCCCCATCTCTCTCGGCTGGTTAATGTAAACAAGGTCTCGTATATCTCACACGTAAGGAAAGGATTTTCACAGTTTTTGACCAGATTAGCGGAATGTGTATGACGGTGCATTACACAGTGTGGTTTTCCATTGAGTTTAGTTAAATTCCTTGTGGTTGAGTAAGATAGAGGTTTACTGTGTGGTGGTGTGGTGCGATGGTGGGTGGATTATGGTGGTGGTGGGTGGATAATGGTGGTAGATGGTAGTGTTTGTTGTGGTGGTTGGTGATAATAGTACATACACAAGTATCTCTTAACACACACACACACACACACACTTCCTTTGTGTGGTTCTCCAAAGTAAGTGTTTCCTCCTAACTACAGGACAGAGACGCCTCATGTAGCTCACGTATTACCCACAGCCCTACACAACCCCACAACACTAACACAACCCCACCAACACCCACAACCCCAACACACCCCTACTAACCACAGCACTAACAGCCCACCAACCCACAGCCACACACACAGCTCCCACAACACCTGACCTACAGCCTACCTGCACCCTGGCACCCACCACCCGCCTGGCACCCACAGCACCTGCACCCCTGACCCCCAACACCCCAGACACTGCATACAAAACACTTCCACACCACCCTTTGCCCCACAATACAGCACCACGGCACCCCACCCCAGCACCTGCCCCTGACACCCCAGCCCCAACACCTGACCCTGTACAGCCCAGCCACACAGCACCTGACACCCCACACAGCCCACAGCACCCTGACCCCTGAACCCCCTCACCCTGGCACAAGCATACACAGCACCCCACGCACACACTGTACCCCAACACCACCTGGCACCACACCCCAGCACCTGGCCCACAACACAGCACCTAGCACCCACCCCTGTACCCCAAGCACCACCACCACAGCACCACCACCTACCACCCGACCCCACAGCCCCATTACGTGCCACCACTGGCCCCACGCAACCACACACCCCTGGCACCCACACAGCACCCCTGACCACAACCCACACCACCCCAGCCACACCCCAGCACCTGTGCCACCACCTGACCCCTGCCCCACAGCACCTGCCTGACCCACACAGCACCCACAGCACCCCTGGCCCCTGACCCTGACCCACAGGCACCACGCTGCACTGCCTGGCCACACACCACACAGCACCCTGACCCCCTGTACCCCACCCTGCCCACAACACCCACACACACACCCACAGCACCGGCCACCCACAACACCCCACCACCACCAACACACCACCCACAACACCCACCACCCCCAACACCCCACCACACCACCACCCACAACACCCCACCCACAACACCCTACCCACAGCTCGTGAACGTTATTGGAACTTTAATTATTAGTATTTGTTAAGGGCATTTGTTGTTGTTGTTATTGTTGTTATTGTTATTCCTTCGCTTTGCAAGACAGGCAAACAGAGATAGATAGAGAGGCTAGAATATAACTCCTATGATTCACGATGTGTATCAAGATGCTTCCTCCTCCTCTTCTTACTTCTCTTTAGCTCTTCTCCTCCTCTTCCTTCTCCTCTCTTCCCTTCTCCTCCTCTTCCCTTCTCCTCTCCCCATCCTTCCCCCCATACTCCATTCTCTTCTTCTCCTCCTTTTCCACCACCTTCCTTCTTCCTCCTCCTCCTCCTCCTCCTCCCCCCCCCTCCTCCTCCCCTCTTCCTCCTCCTCCCTACCTTGCTTTGCCAGGCAGGGTTCCCTCCCATGCCAGGTGTGGGACAGAGTAGTAGTGATAAGGAAAAACGCCCATTATCACACCCACACCCTCTCCACCTCTTACCCTCCTCCTCTTATCCTCCTCACCCACCCTCCACCCCACCACCCACACCTTTCTCCACCCACCTTCTTCCCACCTCTCCTCCACCACCCTCGCCCACCTCCACCCACACCACCACTCACCTTCCTCCTCCACTACTCCACCCCACCTCCTCCCACCCACCCTCCTCCCCACCTACACCTCCTCCCACCCCTCTCCTCCCCACCCTCCTCCCCCTCCTCCCACCCCACCTCCCTCCCACCCCACACCTCCTCACCCCCTCCCTCCACCCCTCATCCCCCCTACCTCCCACCTACCCCTCTCCCCTACACCTCCTCCCACCCCTCCTCTCCCTCTCACCCCTCCTCCCCCCCCTCATCCCCACCCCTACCCCCTCCCCCTCTCCCCACCCCACCCCTCCTCCACCCATCCCTCTCCCCCTCCTCTCCTCTCACCCCTACTCCCACCTACACCTCCCTCCCCCCACCCCTCCCCTCCCACCCACCCCTCATCCACCCCCCCCTCCCCTCCCCACCCCCCTCCCTCCCACCCCACACCTCCCTCCCACCCCACCTCCACCCACCCCTCTCCTCCACCCCACCCTCCTCCACCCACCTCCCTCACCCCTCCTCACCCACACCCCTCCTCCACCATCCTCCTCCTCTACCCTCCCTAACCTAACCTAATCCACCAGGTAGCATTAGGGTCTTTAATCATCAGGTGAAATATGGCGGGTTAGGTTAGGTTAAATTAGGTTAGAGTTAAGACAGACACGCTGACAGACACGAGAGACAAACAGAACAGCAGACAGAATTAGGTCACACAACTTGGCATCAACAAACACTTCTCTTATATATTGTCTATGTAATGTTCTCTCCCTCCTTCCTCCCCTCCCTCCATCCTCCCTCCTCCTACCCCCTCCTCCCTACCCCCTCCCTCCCCTCCTCCGTCCCTCCGTCCCTACCCCCTCCCTCCCTCCCTCCCCCTCCCTCGTCCCTCCCTCCCTACCCCCTCCCTCCCTCCTTCCCTCCCCCTCCCTCCGTCCCTACCCCCCTCCCTCCCTCCTTCCCTCCCCACCCCTCCCTCCTTCCTCCCTCCCTCTCTCCCTCGCCCCTCCCTCCTCCGTCCCTCCCCTACCCTCCCTCCCTCCCTCTCTCCTCTCCCTCCTCCGTCCCTCCCCTCCCTACCCCCTCCTCCCTACCCCCTCCCTCCCTCCTTCCCTCCTTCACCCACGTATTTAAGGAACCTCTGTTCTCACGATCGTTCAGGGTGAAGGAATAATGTCCTACACCCACGTCCTGTTGTCTGAGTCCTTGTCATCATCATCGTCATTATCATCGTCATTATCATCATCATCATCGTCATTATCATCGTCATTCTCATCATCATCATCGTCATTCTCATCATCATCATCCTCATCATCATCATCATCATCATCATCATCGTCATTATCATCATCATCGTCATTATCATCGTCATTATCATCATCATCATCGTCATTATCATCATCATCGTCATTCTCATCATCATCATCATCATTATCATCGTCATTCTCATCATCATCGTCATCATCATCATCAGTGTCACTATCATATCACACCCCCACCACTACTAACACTATCATCACCATAACTACCACTACTACTACCATCGATATCCTCCTCCTCCTCCTCCTCCTCCTCCTCCTCCTCCTCCTGGTGAAGATGTTCCCACACTCGTGCCAGGCGTGTGCTGTAATAATGGTTAACTTCCTCTCACTGTCTCACCTGCGTCACTTGTCTCCACCTGTCTCACCTGCGTCATCTGTCTCACCTGTCCTATACCTGGTGGCGTTAGATCACCTTCACTCCCCTCTTCAACACAACTACCACCACTACCACCATTCTGCCAAGGTTAGGTTAGGTGTTCTCTCTCTCTCTCTCTCTCTCTCTCTCTCTCATCTTTATGTGTCTGTCTGTCTCTCGCTGTCATCTGTGTGTATGTTTGTTTATCTGTGTCTGTCTGTCTCTCGCTGTCATCTGTGTCTGTCTGTCTGTCTGTCTCTCTCTGTCTCAGCTATTTCCGGTTCTCCCTCACAGCTACAGGTAGGTCACCTCCATCAGTTTGTTCCTTCTAGCTAAAGTAGATGACCTTCCTTCCTTCCTTCCTTCCTTCACTCTTCTTCCCTCCGCCTTCACTCTCCCCTTTCACTCCCCTTCCTTCACTCCTCCCTCCCTCCCTCCCTCCTTTCCTCAACCACCACTACAACCCAGAGTAAGGTGTTATCAGTTATCAGAATGGGCGTGGTGGGTGGGCTGGATGGGTGGGCTGTGTGAATGAGTGGGTAGGCTGGGTGGGTTGATTGGGTCGTCTGTGTAGGTGGGTGATAGGGGGTTGACACTCCGCCCACCACCCACCATCCTCGATCACCACCCACCGCCCGCCACCCTCGACCACCACCCACCGCCCGCCACCCTCGACCACCCAGGACATAAGGTGGCAGTAAGTCACCTGTCACTTAATTACCTCCTCTGTCACCTTAGTCACCTGTCTCTCACCTGATTAGCGGGATAGATAGGGTTTTGTCAGGGGAGGGTACCAATCCTGTAGTGTGTCTTAGTGTGGGAGGAAACGACATAGGTAAGGTTAGGAGTGAGGAACTTTCAAGAGGTATAGGGAGGCGCTGGGGAAGATTAGAGATAGGGGAGGGATCCCGATAGTATGTGGTGTCTTGCCTAGAAGAGGGGTTGGTCGTGAATGACTGTCCAGGGCAATTGCTATAAATTGCCGACTGGAAAAACATTGTGCAAACAATGGTTGGGCATTCATTGATAGCTGGCAACGATTCTATGGCAGCGACTACCTGTACAGTCGTGACGGAGTACACTTGTCTCGTGCGGGGGTAAAGACGTTGTCTGCATCCCTGGAGCGTGAAATTGTCACTCCAAAGGGGGGGTTTCGCCACTAGAGAGAGGTCGGGGAAAGTGGGAGTCAAAAAACAAGCAGGTCCTGGGAAGTAAAATTAGTTACTCAGGACAAGGGGTAAAACAGGACCAGGGAAGGGTAGGCTTAAATGTATACTATACAAACAGTAGGAGCGTTAGAAATAAAATAGACTTGCTGAGAGCGGTTGTATGTACCGAGAATGTAGACGTCATAGCAATCACGGAAACTTGGATGAATCTGGCGAGCAAAAATTTTTTATCAGAGTACCACATAGAAGGGTACAACCTTTTTCACAAGGACAGGGAAGGTAGGAAGGGGGGAGGGGTCGCACTCTTCGTCAAGGATACATTAAGATGTTGTATTAATAATTCAATAAAGGGTGAAATAGGAACCGAGTCTGTGTGGGTAGAAATCACGGAAGGAAGAGAAAAACTAATTATGGGAGTGATTTACAGGTCCCCAAGTCTTGGGAAAGAAGCAGCTCAGCCCATATGGCAGGAAATGAGTAGGGCAGCAAAATACAACAACCTGTGCATTATGGGGGATTTCAACTTCAGAAATATTGACTGGGACAACATTGTAGGCGACTATGAATCTGAAGACTTCCTAGACGCATACAGGACAATTTTTTGAAACAACTAATTACAGAACCTACTAGAGGTGACAATATATTAGACCTAGTATTAACAAATAAAGAAAATATTATCAGAGATATCACAGTGGGGGAAGAACTAGGGAACAGTGATCACAGAGAAATCAGGTTCACCCTAAATTGGGAAATGAAAAACAATGACAATGGTCAGAGTCCCAGACTTTCGATCGGCGGATTATGATGGGTTAAGAAGGTAGGTACAGTACAAGTACACACAGTACTTGTTCATATTCTCAGTTTACACGCACAGTATACCATGTGAATCTTTACTCTCCACATACAATACACTCATAGTGCTTCATATTTGTTTGTTTTTTATCAAACTCTTAAGTGGGGCAAATTTTATATCCCTCCCCCTACAGGAATTGCCTAGCTTATACTACAGGTAGTCAAAGGGCGATATAT
>NW_024717937.1:0-4742 GCF_018991925.1 Homarus americanus
GTGTATGCCCACGTTAGCGACAGTGTTCTTGGTTTCATATCTAGGTCTGTAATGTGGGGCTTTCTGACGTTATCTTGAAACTTTTACCTAGCATTAGTGAAAACACATTATGCTGTTTCAGTTCTGGTGTCTCTTATTATAGAATGGACATATTCTTTGAAAGTACAGAAAGTAACAAAAATGATCCATAATATTAAAACCTTCCATATGAAAAGGCTGGCTTACACATTCATTAGAGCGTGGTTAGGGAGAATATGATAAGTGTGCAAGTGGGTGGTGGGATTAACAAGGGTAAAATGAAGTGTTCTGAGCAAATGTGTGAAATAACTGAGAACAAATGGCTAAATTAGATAAATTCCGATTCAGAGATATAGGCAAAAGCACTGGTTTGGTAATAGAGTTGTGAATATGTGGAATAGGCTGCCGAGTGCTATAGTAGGATGCAGAGGTAGGAGCTTCAAGACGTGAGATTGGATAGGCACATGGAGTGCTGAGAATGAGTGTGAAAGGATCTGCCTGTGGGCCAGTCGACCTCCTGGTATCCACTTTCTTGTCATTTCTTATGTTCTTGTATTTCACCTCACAATCACTACATCTCTGCACAATCTTCCATTTTCACTTCACAATCTTCACTACATCTCACTTCACTCTTCTACATCTCACTTCACAATCTTCCACATCTTTCAAATCTTTACTACATCTCACTACACAATCTTCACTACCTCTCCTTCCTTCACTACATCTCCTTCACAATCTTCACTACATCTCACTTCACATCTTCACTACCAACATCTCACTTCTCACCCATATCTCACTTCACAATCTTCACCACATCTCACTCCTTCAATCTCACTTCACAATCTTCACCACATCTCACTTCACATCTTTACCCACTCTCTACAATCTTCACTACATCTCACTTCACAATCTTCACTACATCTCTTCAATCTTCACCATCTCCTTCACAATCTTCCTACATCTCACTTCACAATCTTTACTACATCTCATACAATCTTCACTACATCTCACTTCACAATCTTCACTACATCTCCTTCACATCTTCACTTCTCAATTCTATCTTCCATCATTTATCTTCACAATCTTCACTTCTCTCTCCTTCACAATCTTCTACATCTCACTTCACAATCTTCACTACATCTCACTTCAATCTTCACTACATCTCCTTCACAATTACCTACCTAGCATTAGTGAGGCCACACATGGATTATGCGGTTCAGTTCTGGTGTCCTTATTATAGAATGGACATAGATTCTTTGGAGAGAGTACAAAGAAGAATGACAAAAAATGATCCATAATATTAGAAACCCTCCATATGAAGAAAGACTGAAAAGCTTAGGCTTACATTCATTAGAGAGGCGTAGAGTTAGGGGAGATATGATAGAGGTGTACAAGTGGGTAAGTGGGATTAACAAGGGTAAAATGGAAGATGTTCTGAAGCTCAGTAATAACGAAATAACTAGAACAAATGGCTTTAAATTAGATAAATTCCGATTCAGAAAGGATATAGGCAAGCACTGGTTTGGTAATAGAGTTGTGAATATGTGGAATAGGCTACTGAGTGCTATAGTAGGATCGGGGACGCTAGGGAGCTTCAAGACGAAGTTGGATAGGCACATGGAAGTGCTGGGATGGGTGTGAAAGGGATCTGCCCTGTAAGGGCCAGTCGGCCTCCTGCAGTATCCCACTTTCTTATGTTCTTATGTTCTTATGTTCACCTCACAATCTTTACTACATCTCACCTCACAATCTTCACTACATTTCACTTCACAATCTTCACTACATCTCACTTCACAATCTTCACTACATCTCACTTCACAATCTTCACTACATCTCACTTCACAATCTTCACTACATCTCACTACACAATCTTCACTACATCTCACTTCACAACCTTCACTACATCTCACTTCACAATCTTCACTACATCTCACTTCACATCTTCACTACATCTCACTTCACAATCTTCAACATATCTCACTTCACAATCTTCACCACATCTCACTTCACAATCTTCACCAAATCTCACTTCACAATCTTCACCACATCTCACTTCACAATCTTTACCACATCTCACTTCACAATCTTCACTACATCTCTCTTCACACTCACTACATCTCACTTCACAATCTTCACACATCTCACTTCACAATCTTCACTACATCTCACTTCACAATCTTCACTACATCACACTTCACAATCTTCACACATCACACTTCACAATCTTCACTACATCTCACTTCACAATCTTCACTACATCCCACTTCACAATCTTCACTACATCTCACTTCACAATCTTCACTACATCTCACTTCACAATCTTCACTACATCTCACTTCACAATCTTCACTACATCTCACTTCACAATCTTCATTACATCTCACTTCACAATCTTCACTACAACTCACTTCACAATCTTCACTACATCCCACTTCACAATCTTCACTACATCTCACTTCACAATCTTCACTACATCCCACTTCACAAACTTCACTACATCTCACTTCACAATCTTCACTACATCTCATTCACAATCTTCAATACATCTCACTTCACAATCTTCACTACATCTCACTTCACAATCTTTCACTACATCTCACTTCACAATCTTCACCATATCTCACTTCACAATCTTTACTACATCTCACTTCACAATCTTCACTACATCTCACTTCACAATCTTCACTACATCTCACTTCACAATCTTCACTACATCTCACTTCACAATCTTCACTACATCTCACTTCACAATCTTCACTACCTCTCACTTCACAATCTTCACTACATCTCACTACACAATCTTCACTACATCTCACTTCACAACCTTCACTACATCTCACTTCACAATCTTCACTACATCTCACTTCACATCTTCACTACATCTCACTTCACAATCTTCACCATATCTCACTTCACAATCTTCACCACATCTCACTTCACAATCATCACCACATCTCACTTCACAATCTCTCACTACATCTCACTTCACAATCTTCACATCTCACTTCACAATCTTCACTTCTCACTTCACAATCTTCACCACATCTCACTTCACAATCTTTACCACATCTCACTTCACAATCTTCACTACATCTCACTTCAAAATCTTCACTACATCTCACTTCACAATCTTCACTACATCTCACTTCACAATCTTCACTACATCTCACTTCACAATCTTCACTACATCTCACTTCACAATCTTCATTACATCTCACTTCACAATCTTCACTACATCTCACTTCACAATCTTCACTACATCTCACTTCACAATCTTCACCACATCTGACTTCACAATCTTCACTACATCTCACTTCACAATCTTCACTACATCTCACTTCACAATCTTCACTAACACCATCCTTCATCACTACATATAACATCCATCATCACTACTTATAACACCATCTATCATCATCACTACATATAATACTATCCATCATCACTACATATAACACGATCCATCATCACTACATATAACACCATCCACCATCACTACATATAGAACCATCCATCACGACATATAACACCATCCGACATCATTACATATAACACCAACCATCATCACTACATATAACATCATCCATCATCACTACATATAACTCCATCCATCATCACTACATATAACACCATCCATCATCACTACATATAAAACCAACCTATCATCACTACATATAACATCATCCATCATCACTACATATAACACCATCCATCATCACTACATATAGAACCATCCTATCATCACTACATATAATATCATCCATCATCACTACATATAACACCATCCAACATCACTACATATAACACCACCCATCATCACTACATATAACATCATCCATCATCACTACATATAACTCTATCCATCATCACTACATATAACACCATCCAGCATCACTACATATAACACCAACCATCATCACTACATATAACATCATGCATCATCAATATATATATATAACACCATCCATCATCACTACATATATTACCCTCTTATCATCACTACATATAACACCATCCATCATTACTACAATATAACGCCATCCTTCATCACTACATATAACACCATCCATCATCACTACATATTATAACACCATCCATCATCTTTACAAACACCATCCCTCTTTACTATAGTGATAAACAGAGCTTTATTTTGTTGTCAATTTCTTTAAATTCCAACCTTATTAAACCGTAATTCTTTCTGTATGGTCAAATTTTGATTTGACCTCAGTGAGAGAGCTGTTAGTGTCAGTACATCACAATGGTGTTCCGACGCACTGTATCGAAGGTGACTAAGGTGGAGGTGAAGCCTTGCCAGATGAAGGAGAAGGGCCCCCGATCTAACAAACTGCAGACCACAAAACACACTAAGACCCAAAACAACAAGACCCAAAACAACAAGAAGAAGAAGGAAACTACCACTTTCTGCCGTGTACAAAAGGACCAGTACCTGCCATGGGGAGACTACATCTTCACCGGGAAAAAGACACAAAAGAAGCGCTGAACCTACGCTTCTGATATTTAAAAATACTGTAATAAAAAACATATTAATTGATTTTGTTTGTATTATTTATGCTTTTTTTTATTTTCATCTGTAAACGTGCTGTTTTGGGAATATATTTTGAGTTACATAATATTTAGGTACAGCAGTTTATTTCACTGTATCTACTTGTTTACCAAGTAACTGGACTTACAGTCTCCGATCGGGATTCTCAAAACAAATATTC
>NW_024717938.1:0-3381 GCF_018991925.1 Homarus americanus
CCTCACACCCTGCGTCATGTCACTGAAGGGCTGTCCAGCTCTCACAGTCCGGGTCATGGCACTGAAGGGGTGCCTGGCCCTCACACCCAGGGTCATGGTGCTGAAGGGGTGTCCGGCCCTTACACCCCAGCTCATGTGAAGGGGTGCCCGGCACTCACACCCCGGTTCGTAACACTGTAGGGGTGCCATGCCCCCACACCCCATTTCATGGCAATGAAGGGGTGCCCGGCCCTAACACCCCGGTTCATGTCACGGGTGCCTGCCTCATACCCTGCCCAACACTGGTGGCAGCCGGCCTCACACCTCAGTCATAGAGAATTGGGAAAGGGTGTTTCCGCCCACACCAAGCTTCCATGCCTGCACGCCCCAGCACCAGGCCATGGGTGCTGAGGGTGCCCGGCCCCACACCCCAACACGTCACTTATGGGGTGCCCGGCCCTAACACCCCGGGTCATGGCACCGAAAGGGTGCTCGGCCCACACACTCCGGGTCATGTCATTGAAGGGGTGCCCGGCCCTCACACCCCGGTTCACAGTACTGTAGGGGTGCCCGGCCCTCACACCCCGCTTCATGGCACTGAAGGTGTGCCCGGCCCTCACACCCCGGCTTATGGCACTGAAGCGGTGCCCGACCGTCACACCCGTGGCCATGGCACTCCAAGTGTGCCCGGCCCTCACACCCCTGGTCATTGACATAAACGGGTGCCCGGCCCTCACACCCCGGGTCATAGCACTGAAGGGGTGCCCGGCCCTCACTCTCCGGGTCATGGTGCTGGAGGGATGCCCGGCCCTCACACCCCGATTCATGGCACTGAAATCGAGCTCGGCCCTCACACCCCGGGTCATGGCACTGAGCAAGTGCCTGGCCCTCACACCCTGGGTCATAGCACTGAAGGTGCCCACCACACTCCTGGGTCATGGTGTTGAGGATGCCTGGCCCTCACACTCCCTGATTCATGGCACTGAAATCGAGCTCGGCCTCACACCCCTGGGTCATGGTACCGGCGGGGTGCCCGGCACTCACATCACGTTTCATGGCACTTAAGGGTTGCCCGGCCCTCACACCCAGGTTACTGACACTGAAAGGGTGCCCGGCTCTGACACCCCGGTTCATGTGAAGGGGTGCCCGGCCCTCACTCCCCGGTTCATAACACTGTAGGGGTGCTCTGCCCCCACACCCCGTTTCATATACTGAAGGGGTGCCTGGCCCCTGGCCACCACGGGTTTAGTGCCACTGAAGGGGTGCCTGGCCCCTCACACCCCGGATCAGGTGTTACAGCCTGGCCATTACACCCTGGTCAGGAATGGGTGCCCTGCCCTCACACCCCGGTTCATGTCACTGAAGGGGTGCCCGGCCCTTACACTCCAGGTCATGGCACTGAAGGGGAGTCCGGCCCTCACACCCCGGGTCATGTCACTGAAGGGGTGCCCGGCTTTCACAAAACGGGTCATGGCACTGATGAGGTGCCCGGCCCTCACACCCCTGGCCGTGGCACTGAAGGTTTGCCCGGCCCTCACACCCCTGGTCATGTACCTAAAGTGGTGCCCGGCCCTCACACCCCGATTCATGGCACTGAAAGGGTGCCTGGCCCTCACAGCCAGGGCCATGGTGCTGGAGGGGTGTCAGGCCCTGACACACCCGGGTAATGAAACTGAAGGGGTGCCCGGCCCTCACACCCCCAGGCCATGGTGCTGGAGGGGTGCCCGGCCCTCACACACCGGGTCATGGCACTGATGAGGTGCCCGGCCCTCACACCCCTGGCCATGGCACTGAAGGTTTGCCCGGCCCTCACAGCCCTGGTCATGTACCTAACGTGGTGTCCGGCCCTCACACCCCGATTCATGGCACTGAAAGGGTGCCCGGCCCTCACACCCCGGGCCATGGTGCTGGAGGGGTGTCAGGCCCTGACACACCCGGGTAATGACACTAAAGGGGTGCCCGGCCCTCACACCCCAGGCCATGGTGCTGGAGGGGTGCCCGGCCCTCACACCCCGGGTCATGTAACTGAACGGGTGCCCGGCCCTCACACCCCGGGTCATGGTTCTGAAGGGGTTCCCGGCCCTCACACCCAGGGTCATGGTGCTGAAAGGGTGCCCGGCCCTCACACCCCGGGTCATGTCACTAAAGGGGTGCCAGGCCCTCACACTCTGGGTCATGTCACTGAAGGGGTACCCGGCCCTCCCATCCCGGGTCATGGCACTGATGAGGTTCCCGGCCCTTACACCCGTGGCCATGGCACTGAAGGTTTGCCCGGCCCTCACACCCCTGCTCATGTACCTAAAGTGGTGCCCGGCCCTACACAATGATTCATGGCACTGAAAGGGTGCCCGGCCCTCACACCCCGACTCATGGCACTGAAGGGGTGCCCGGCCCTCACACCCCGGGTCATGGCACTGAAGCGGTGCCCGGCCGTCACACCCCGGGCCATGGTGCTGAAGGGGTGCCCGGTCCTCACACCCCGGGTCATGGGGCTGGAGGGGTGTCCGGCACTGACACCCCGGTTCTTGACACTGAAGGGGTGCCCGTCCCTTACACCCCGGGCCATGGTGCTGGAAGGGTGCCCGGCCCACACACCCCGGGTCATGTCATTGAAGGGGTGCCCGGCCCTCACACGCCGGGTCATGTCAGTGAAAATGTGCCCGGCCCTCACACCCCGGGTCATAACACTGGAGGGGTGCTCGGCCCTCATACCATGGTGCTAGAGGGGTGCCCGGCCCTCACACCCGGATTCATGGCACTGAAATCATGCCCAGCCCTCACACCCCGGGTCATGGTGCTGAAGGGGTGCCCGGCCCTCACACCCCGATTCATGGCACTGAATGGGTGCCCGGCCCTCACACCCCGGTTCACAGCACTTTAGGGTTGCCCGGCCTTTACACCCCATTTCATGGCACTGAAATAGTGCTCGGCACTCACACCCCGGTTCATGTCACTGAAGGGGTGCACGGCACTCACAACCCGGGTCATGGACCTAAAGGGGTGCCCGGCCCTCACTACCCGGGTCATGGGGTTGAAGCGGTTCCCGGTCCTCACACCACGGGTCATGGAGCTGAAGGGCTGCCCGGCCATCAAACCCCGATTCATGGCACTAAAAGGGTGCCCGTCCCTCACACCCGTGTCATGTGAAGGGGTGCGCGGCCCTCACACCCCGGGTCATGGCACTGATGCGGTGCCCGGCCGTCACACCCCTGGCCATGGCACTGAAGGTATGCACGGCCCTCACACCACGGGTCATGGAGCTGAAGGGGTTCCCGGCCCTCACACCTGGGGTCATGGGGCTGAAGGGGTGCCCAGCCCTCACACCCCGGGTCATGGCACCGAAGGAGTGACCGACCCTCACTCACCGGGTCATGGCACTGAAAGGGTGCCCGGCCCACACAC
>NW_024717939.1:0-45925 GCF_018991925.1 Homarus americanus
CCTTCCCTGGTCCTGTTTTACCCCTTGTTCTGAGTAACCAATTATACTCCCATCTATCTACTGGCGAAACTTCCCCTTCAGAGTGACAATTTCACGCTCCAGACAAGTGTACCCAGTCACGACTGTACAGGTAGTCGTTGCCGTAGAATCGTCGCCAGTTATCAATGAACGCCCAACCATTGCTTACACAATGTTTTTTTTATTCCAGTCGGCAATTTATAGCAATTGCCTTGGACAGCCTTTCACGGCCAACTCCTCTTCTAGACGAGACACCACATACTATTGGGTTCCCTACCCTATCACTAATCTTCCCTAATGCCTCCCTATACCTGCTGAAAAGTTCCTCACTCCTACCCTTTCCTATGTCGTTGCCTCCTACTCTAAGACACACTACCGGATTGGTACTTCCCCTGACAAGACTCTATCTATCCTCTCAGTGAGTAGTGGGAGGACCAAGCTGGTGGTCAAGAAGCACTCAAAGGATGCGACAACAACGACAACAACAGCTAAGTGTACCAACCCGTTCAGTCACTTGATAGACGAATTGGACGTTAGTACAGTCAGGGGCAGGGATGACAAGGAAGGTATAAAAACTTTAATTGTTGGTGACTCACAGGTAAGGTACATGGACAGGGCCTTTTGTGGTAAAAAAAAAATAGGATGAGGGTGTGTTTGCCAGGAGCTGGGGTGGGGGATATAGTTGACAGGATGGACAATATCTTGTCTGGTAATGGGAACAAACCCATTATCTGCCTCAGTGCAGGAGGCAATGATATTGGCGGGTGTAGGAGCGAGGAACTTCTTGATAAGTTCAAGGCAGCCATAGATCGTATTAGGACTAAGGGAGGGATCCCTATCATATGAGGTGTCCTGCCTAGAAGGAGAGTTGGCAGTGAATGGTTGTCAAGGGCAGTTGGTGTTAACGACCGTCTTGACAGATATTACAAGTCAATATCAGTCCCATTCATTGACAACTGGGACAACTTCTATGGCAGAAGGGACCTTTATGCTAGGGATGGGGTGCACCTGTCTAGGGATGGAGTAGCAACCCTGGCTGGGGCTCTAGAGGGGGCAGTTCAAAAGATATCGAAGTCTTTAAACTGCTAAGAGAACATAGGAGCACAGGGGTGGAGGAGACTGCAGTGGGAGCGGGTAAACAAGGCGAAAGATTACAGGGAAATAGTGTTAGGAATGATGACAAAACTAAATTAGACAAGGAGTTTAAAACTAAACGCGGTAAGGGAAGGACTCAGAACACGACTAACTTAAATGTATACTATGCGAACAGTAGAAGTATGAGAAACAAAATGGATGATATTAAGGCCTTGGTATGTACCGAAGAAATCGATATAATTGCATTCACTGAAACATGGATCAACCTAGACACGTGAATTACCAGTTGAATACCAAGTGCGGGTTACAAACTGTTTCCATACCGATAGGCAGACCAGGAAAGGAGGCGGAGTAACCCAATCTATGTTAGGGATAATCTGAAGTGTGGAAATAAATAAGAAATACAAACTGAGAGATAGAAACAATTTGGATAGAATTAAGCAGCGGTCGGAAAAAATTAATCCCACGGGGTAATATAGGCCCACCCCCAATCTTGATAAGCGTCAATAAGCGGCTTATCTGGATGAAAATGCGGGGCTTCCATACTAACAAAGTCTGTATAGTAGGCGACTTTAACCTTGGCCAAATAGATTGGACTGTCCTTACGGGTAACTCAGAATCAGAAGATTTTCTCGAGACGATCCAGGACTGTTTCCTAAGTCAACATATAACCGAACCCACACGGGGTAATAATATACTGGATTTAGTTCTGACGAACAGAGAAAACCTCATTAGCAATGTCGAGGTAGGGAACGAACTTGCAAACAGCGATCACAAAGAAATTCGATTCCAGTTAGATTTTCAGGGCAGACGTAAGGAAAATTCCACTAAAGTACCAGATTTCAGAAGGGCAAACTTTGACAGTTTAAAGAGACAGCTGAGAGAGGGGGTGTCGCGCTTGGCCGTGAACCTGACAGATGACACCGACCTGATAACGAGATCTGAGATTGCCGAGTTCCACGACAATTTAAATAGTGAGTTACTTAATGCACAAGGCAGAACATACCATACAAAAAACTCAGATCAGACAACAATGACCCTAAATGGATAAATAATTATTTTTATAGAACATCATTGGCCAAAGGAAGGCTATAGGTAGAAGGATAAATCGTGGCAAAATTCACCTCCGGGACTGTTATAGGGTATTGGCGAGTAGAGTTAAAACCGAGATAAGGAAAGCAAAGAGGAATAATGAGGTAAGGATAGCAAGGGAGGCGAAGACAAACCCCAAAGGATTCTACCAAATGTATCAAACTAAAACACGAGAAAGGATTGGACCAATACGGTCAGACTCCGGCGAGCTCACTGATAACGACGGAGAAATGAGCAATAATTTGAATAAATATTTTTCAACAGTTTTCACCACCGAAAATCTAAACATGATACCCGAGGCACCGACCCTATTCAGAGATAGTGAAGAAAACAAATTAAGTGAGATAGTAGTGACTAGTAACGATGTTAGTAAGCAAATAGACAAACTAAAGCCTAATAAGTCACCTGGTCCCGATGAGATATTTGCCAGAGTATTAAAGGAATGTAAGGAAGAGCTTAGTATGCCCTTAGCAAAGTTGTTTAACATGTCCTTAAAAACAGGTGTAGTACCAGAATCCTGGAGGATAGCGAATACCGATTTTCAAGAAGGGGATAGATCACTATCCTCTAACTACCGCCCAATCAGTCTAACATCAATAGTAGGCAAATTACTGGAAGCAATCATTTCAAACTCTATTCGAAATCACCTGGAGAAGCACCAATTGATCAATGATTCCCAGCATGGCTTCACGGGACGTTCATGTCTAACTAATCTATTAACATTCTTTTCATCAGTTTTCGAATCAGTGGACGAGGGGCACAATTATGATGTGGTATATCTCGACTTTAGCAAAGCCTTCGACAGAGTCCCCACGAAAGACTAATTAGAAAGGTAGAAGCACATGGCATCAAAGGTAACATCCTTAAATGGATTAGGGCGTGGTTACAGGACAGGAAACAGCGAGTGAGCATTAACGGCACTAAGTCCCATTGGAGCAACGTCACAAGTGGAGTTCCCCAAGGCTCAGTACTTGGACCATTATTATTTATTATATACATAAACGACATAGATATCGGCATAGACAGCAACATAAGTAAATTTGCTGATGACACTAAAATAGGACGTGTTATTAAATCTGACGAGGACTGGGCAAAACTACAGGAAGATCTAAACAAATTTTTCGAATGGTCTGAAAAATGGCAGATGAAATTCAACGTGGACAAATGTAAAGTACTCAGTATAGGAGATGTAAACAGGGAAACCAGATACCAGATGAACAACGATGCCATAGAGAAATCCGACTGCGAGAGAGATTTAGGAGTAATGATAAGTAGGAACCTTAAGCCAAGTAAACAATGTGTTTTTGCTCGTAACAAGGCTAATAAAGTACTTGGGTTCATACAAAGGAGTGTTAGTTACAAGACTAGCGAGGTCATCCTAAAACTGTATCTTGCTCTTGTGAGACCACACCTGGATTATGCAGTTCAGTTCTGGTCACCGTATTACAGAATGGATATAGAATCCTTGGAAAGAATTCAGAGGAGAATGACAAGACTAATCCGGGGCATTAGGAACCTTGAGTATAGAGACAGGTTAAAGCATCTTAATTTGCACTCCCTCGAGAGACGTAGAGCGAGGGGCGACCTGATAGAGGTGTATAAGTGGAAGACAGGGCTAAACAAAGGGGACATTACAAAGGTACTCAAATTATCCAACCAGGAGCGAACTCGTAACAATGGTTTTAAATTAGACAAATTTAGATTTAGGCGTGAAATAGGTAAACACTGGTTTGGAAACAGAGTAGTGGATGAATGGAACAAGTTACCAAATATCATCATTAACTCGAATACGCTGAATTGCTTCAAACATAGGTTGGATGCTCATATGAGCAATAGGGGTTGGGTGTAAACGGGACTGCCCAGTATGGGCCAATAGGCCCGCTGCAGTTTCCTCCATTCTTATGTTCTTATGTTCTTATGCCCTATCCCAGCCACAGGAGAACACACCTAAGTCCTACGTTTCCTATCTCTTGCACAAAAAGTCTAATCTAAGAACCTCACCTAATGTCTACATTATTAATATAATGAGCACAACAGGGAGGAAAGGTTATCCTGTAGGCAATTGTACATAGTTACAATTCTCTCTCTCTCTCTCTCTCTGTCTCTCTCTCTCTCTCTCTCTCTCTCTCTCTCTCTCTCTCTCTCTCTCTCTCTGTGCCCTATTGGACATAGGAACATTAATAGTAGCAGACAAGTCAGAGGAAGAGAGACCAGTTCTGATCACTGTGGATTTACAACGTGAACTGGATGATGTAAGGAGGGAGAGAGATGTTCCTCTCACTGAGAAAAAAAAAAGGATGGGAGGAGAGGATTTATTTGCAAGACCAAAGAGAAAATACTTTTATCAAGGCTACTGCTGCGACTAATGATGTTTTTAGTAGTTTTTTCTCTTCCCAAGTGATTTTGTTCTCAACTGGTGTCCCTGTAATATACTGGTCTGAGGAGGATATCAGTCGAGTACTGACCTTTCGCAGCTTAAGCCCGAAAGCTTATCACTACTTGCCTGATAGAAGTCAATTTCGTTTCCCATCTATCAGTACACTGCATCGTTGGATTCTCAGCTCAATGTGGAACCAGGTGTGTTGCATGCACTTCTGCAACTGTTGTACCATAAATGTGAGTCTATGGATGACTGTAAACGTCTACGTGTTTAATCTTTTGATGAAACAAGTGTCAGTGAAGGTAACACTTGTCTTGTGAGGTCATAATTCCTGTCACATCACTCACACCTGGAGGCAAAGGCAGCACCTGTGATCACCTGCTCTAACTGCCCCCCCCCACCACCCATAATCTGATAATCTGTTGTCAGTGGCTGTAACACTTATCATATGAAGTCATAACTCCTGTCACCTCATGTCTACATTATTAGTATAATGGACAAACAGGGAGGAAAAGAACTCCTGTAGGCAACTGTATATATAGTCATCATTACCCTATCTTAAGCTGCAGTTATTTAAATACAAGACTATAACTGAAATACATTGTTTTTCTTTTAACCTTTCCTTCTGTGTATCACCCACCACACTGACTGGTGTCCTTAGCTAAAGTTATATGCAAGATTAAACTCTCTATTAGTATTATTTTCTATGTGAGATACTGAGATAACAAAGTACAGTATATAGAACCATAAAATGTTCTGTTTATAAGAGGTGAGAGGTAGGCGAGGAAGTCTGCCTGCTGACGTCAGCAAAGCTCCACCCACCTTGGCCTAGGCTAGCCTAGTCTAACCTGACCTAACCTAACCTAACCTAACCTTGTGTAAAACAAGTCTAGCCTAGCCTAGCCTAGCCTAGCCTAGCCTAACCTGACCTTATCTAACCAAAACTAACCTAACCTTGATCTGATCTGATCTGATCTAATATAGTGATTAGTTTTAATCAGATTGTTATACGTCTTTTTGATCAGTCTAAGTTTCTTTCATCTTACTCTTCATTTTTTCTCTGTTGTTCATCTTTGTTATATTGTTTTCTTTATGCTTTCTTTTCTTTCCCTCCTCCTCCTCTTCTTATTCCTCTATTGTTCTTTAAGAAATCAGGATAACTGTTAAGATTTGTTGACCAATTTTCTCTACATTTTCATTAAGAGATTACTTATTAAAACAACATTATCTGTATTTATATTATCTGAAGAGGAGTCCCGGCCACAACAAACGCCCCCCACACTAACATAATGAAACACTCCAGTAAATTATGTAAATATTCAAAAGGATTTGGATTTAATTGTAGTTTGTTTAATTTTAGGAACATTTCATTAGTGTTAACGGGAGGCAGGTAATGGCTATTATTAAAACGCTTCTCTTATAATGACTACGGTCCCTCCAGCCAGACTTATACTGGCGTCTAAAGCCAAGGTGTGGTAGAGTCAAGGTTACCCACTGAAAAGTTTATTTGGATAAGTTCGGTGTGATTCTATTAGGTTTGGCTCCATTAGGCGGTGTAAGGTTACCTGGAGTGGATGATTATGTGTTGGGTGGGGCGGAGAGGAGTCACACCAGGTTAGTTAGACTCCAGTTAGTGTGTATTTTATCCCTTTAACTCTCAAAGGAAAATTAAATAGATTAGTTGTTTTATAAGATAATTATTTAATTTTAATTCATCGGTTTATACTTTCATGATGTTACGTAAGTCTATAAATTCACCTAATTATTTTAATGGCAGGATAATAAAAGATACCTGCTGTAATTACCGTGTTGGAAACTACAATTAGACAACCAAAACAGCATCATCGGCCATTACAGAGCGTTATTTTGTATAATGTAAGCACTTAAGTCAGTGGCCTAAAGCCTCAGGGCTGCCGTGTGAGGTGGTTCAGTCACGATACAAACATTACCAACATGTTTATCTTCACCAGGTGGGCTTAACATGACCAGGTGATGCCTTACTAACTCTTGGATTATTATTGTTGTTTAGTGAATTTGTATGAAGCTGCAAGATCATCTTACACCTCTTGGAGAAAATTGGGTAAAAAAAAATTTTCATCCCAATTTCCCCAATTGGTAGATATTTTTTTTTTTTTGTATTTTGGTATTCTTTAACCTACCTTACCTGACCTCACCTGACCTAACCTGAAAATAATCCTAGTGATAATGGTAAAAAAATGCCAAATACCTATTGGAATAAAAACGAATATTAACCGATATTTTTGTATTATGGAGAAAACAAAATCTTCAAAAAAGTACAAAAAGTTAAAAACATAAATCAATATTTATAACAACTCCTCCAGGTATCTTTTGTTAGTTTCACCTTCAGTGTCCTCATGACTGTCCTTGTCATTTTACTATTGTTTGTCTTCCTGTATCTTGGATGTTCTCTATGTCACAGTTTGTGTTTGTTCTTTATTGTACTTCGTCACTGTCCATGTTTTACTGCATTATATTTCTTTGTTGTGATAAAATAGTTCCAAGACCTTCAGTTATAAACAATAATCATATGAAAGTCTTTGACAACAACTTAAATTATTCCTTATTTTCGTTACTTAGATCCATTGAATTCTTGTGTCCGTGTCCGTGACAATGATAATGAAAGGACTTATATTGAGTAGTCTCTCAGGTTTTCATTCGACTGTAAACATACAGTAAACATACAAAGCTGTAGTGAGACTGCTGGAGTTATGCTGCATCATATTAATGCAGCATGCAGCATAATGCGACCTCCTCTCCCTCCCTCCCCGACATGACAGCATAATGCAGCTCCCTCTACCTCCCTCCCTAGCATGACAACATAATGCAACTCCCTCTCCCTCTCTCCCCAGCATGACAGGATAATGCAGCTCCCTCTCACTCCCTACCCAGCATGACAACATTATGCAGCTCCCTCTCCCTCCCTCCCCAGCATGTCAACATAATGCAACTCCCTCTCCCTCCCTCCCCAGCATGACAGCATAATGCAGCTCCCTCTCCCTCCCTTCCCAGCATGAGAGCATAAATGCAGCTCCCTCTCCCTCCCCTCCCTCCCCAGCATGACAGCATAATGCAGCTCCCCTCCCCTCCCTCCCCAGCATGACAGCATAATGCTAGCTCCTCCATCCCTCCCCAGCATGACAGCATAATGCCGCTCCCTCTCCTCTCTCCCAGCATGACAGCATAATGCAGCTCCCTCTCCCTCATCCCCCAACTTGACAGCATAATGCAGTTCCCTCTCCTCTTCCCGAAGCATGACAGCATGCAGCTCCTCTCCTCCCTTCCCAACATGCAGCATAATGCGACCTCCTCTCCCTCCCTCCCCGACATGACAGCATAATGCAGCTCCCTCTCCCTCCCTCCCCAGCATGACAGCATAATGCAGCTCCCTCTCCATCCCTCCCCAGCATGACAGCATAATGCAGCTCCCTCTCCCTCTCTCCCCAGCATGACAGCATAATGCAGCTCCCTCTCCCTCCATCCCCAGCTTGACAGCATAATGCAGTTCCCTCTCCCTCCTTCCCGAGCATGACAGCATAATGCAGCTTCCTCTCCCTCCCTCCCCAGCATGACATCATAATGCAGCTCCCTCTCCCTCCCTCCCCAGCATGACAGCATAATGCAGCTCCCTCTCCCTCCCTCCCCAGCATGACACCATAATGCAGCTCCCTCTCCATCCCTCCCCAGCATGACAGCATAATGCAGCTCCCACTCCCTCTCTCCCCAGCATGACAGAATAATGCAGCTCCCTCTCCCTCCATCCCCAGCTTGACAGCATAATGTAGTTCCTTCCTCCTCCCTCCCCAGCATGACAGCATAATGCAGCTCCCTCTCTCTCTCCCCAGCATGACAGCATAATGCAGCTCCCTCTCCCTAACTCCCTCCTCAGCATGACAGTATAATGCAGCTCCCTCTCCCTCCCTCCCCAGCATGACAACATTATGCAGCTCCCTCTCCCTCCCTCCCCAGCATGACAGCATAATGCAGCTCCCTCTCCCTCCCTCCCCTGCATGACAGCATAATGCAGCTCCCTCTCCCTCCCTCCCCAGCATGACAGCACCCTGAAGTTCCTTAATGAGTTGGGCTCCAGACTTATTGAAACTACCAGAGACTCCAGGGCATCGATCTACTATTTACAAGACAACCAATTGGGAGATGATGGTAAGGGAAGGCGAAAGACATCAGGTAGATTTTTACAGAACTTAATTTGGTTGGGACACAAAGACAGGCTGGAAGGGTGAGGTATGAGGATCTGGTAGGGTGGAATATGAGGGACTGGAATGGTAGGGTATGAGGGATTAACAGGGTATGAGGGACTAACAGGGTAGGGTATGAGGGACTAACAGGGTAGGGTATGAGGAACTAGAAGGGTAGGGTATGAGGACTGGCAGGGTGGGGCATAAGAGACTAACAAAACTGGGTAGAAGGGTGTGACAATCTCCTCTTCTACACTAATCACGCCACACGTTCTCCCTAAGTCATCAAAAAATATACATTTGTCATGGTGTTCAAAAATTCCTCTTTTACCAACACAAGCTCTCGTTCTTGTAGCCATTGTGATTTAGGCTGAGGGGATAGAGAGATATAGTGAAAGAAGTAGGAACAGATAAAGAGAATGACAGACATAGATATGAGGATATAATAATTGTGGAAGGGGAAGGAAAGAGGAGGTGGAGATAGTGGTAGAGGAAGCAGGGAAGGAGAGTAGGGGAGAGAGAGTGATGATATATTAAGGTTAATAGAGACAAGGGGGGATAGGATAGGTAAAGAGGATACGACAGGGCAGATTTAATCTAATTTCATGGGTAAGAGATGGCAGGAAACCTAGTGAGTGAGTGAGTGGGACAACCATTGATCGTGATCACGCCCCAGTCCACAAGATCGTACACACAAGATAGTCAAAGGAACAGAGGGAACATATTCGGCTTGTTGTCGAACACTTGAATCAAAGGAGCAATAAGTTATTACTGAGTCACTGCACGTTGACTACATATTATAGTGTTTGTAAAGATCTTTCTTGTTACACTGGTCGAGAAGATCAGATAGCGACCGTACGTGAGCTGTGGCCCATATCTACAGAACCTCGACCATATTAGTTGGTAAAATTGTCTTCGTTTTCTTTGGTGAGTGATCGTGTATTTCCAGATGTAATAACTGAAATGTGTTCAGTGTCTCCAGCAGGACCCGGCTGTACTCTCTTATTGCTGGGACCTCTATCAATCTGCCTACACGAATATCAATAAGACCCGTTTCAACTTCTCTACAAACTTTAAGAGCGTTCGGTCGAGGAGTTCAGGTACGAAAAAAGTATGTTAAGTGAGAATAAATTAACACGAGGCCAGTCAGTGTGTCAAAACAAGGTCGGGCCCACATCAACTGGCAATATAATCACATAAGGCGGATCATGACGATAACACATTTGTGCTTATTGTTTCATCAAAGTACTTAGGCAACATGTTAAATCTATTGTTTGTGTGAAAGTAAAAGGAGAAGCTGTACAGGTTGATCCACAGTTCCTGTTTCAACATCTAACAAAAGCATCAGGGAGAGTGTAAGGCAGGTGAGTAGTGTAACCACCCACTGTACTCTCAAGGGTCTGGCCTAAGAAACACCTTATGGACTATGAGCTGTACACTGCTGCATCACATTAACCACTAGGAGTTGTAAACAAACACTCCAAAAGTGCCTTTATGGAGGAGACCGATGAATTTCAAAATGAACACTGTGACTCCTGTTGTCTCGGTAGGGTCGTCAAAATCCTTTGTCTGTTGTGTCATATCGTCTAACACAAAATCGTAAACATACTTTTTGGAGCGTATCTACATCTTACAGCATGATGACACTAAATGGCCGCCTTAAAATGTTATTCTCAAAGACTTAATTATCCAATGAAAAAATTCACCCACTAAAATTTAAGATCACGTTGAAGATAAACTCATTAAAGTTTTATACTGTACTATAATGGAAATTAAAGTTCACTCACTCGCACTCTTGGGCAGAAATTATAATTTAAGTTCTCATTTTAGAACAGTCTTGGCTGTTTTTAGGTCCTGCTATGGTTACTGTCTGAGTCATAATCAACCTCACTTGGCATCTTCTATTTCATTTTGGCGCATTTCATGTTGGTGTATTTCATGTTGGTGTATTTCATGTTGGTGTATTTCATGTTGGTGATCACCTGCCACCCACCAGAGACTTGGGAAGGTTAGAAATAGTGTCATCTCTGTGTTTTATGACGTCTTCGAGGTTTATATCTTCACCTCACCTCCTGAACCACATCCTCAAGACGGACCATTTCTTACCCCTGGTCGTCTTCTTAGCTAATCAGGCTTATTTAATTCTTCTCTCACAGCGCTGCGCCCCCTGGCGAGAAACTCTCCCTCATTTCTTGTAACTTTTAGAGAAGGAAAGTTTATTCTCAACTGGTTGTACAGATGAAGCGTCACAACTTCTCGATATCTTTGCTTTGTGATTATAATACCAACGTGTCTGAGTCGTGTATTTGTTTATAAACTTAATGGAATAATATTTACCCAAGTTTAAGAGGCACTAAAGACATTATAAGGGCTGGATATTTCAAATTATCTGCATCTCTTGAATCACTTGAATCAAGAGTGAGAAAATGAAATTAAAACAAAAAAAAATTGTAAGTGAATAAAATATCTTAATCCTTGAAAAAACTAAATTTCTTAAAACAGTAATGGACTAAGACAGCAGTGGAAGGTAAGGAGATTGGTGGAAAAGAAAGGAGAAGACCGAAGGAGGAAGGTAAAAGGAGGGAAGATGGAGGGGTAAAATAAAGGGAAAGGAAGATGAAGGGGGAAGAAATGAATGGGGGAGATGGAAGGGAGGAAGAAGGGAGGGAAGATGAAGGGGTAAGATGGAGGAGAAAGACGATGGGGAGAAGAAGATGAAGGAGAAGATGAAAGGTGGAAGATGAAAGGCAGGAAGCGACAGTGCAAAATAGATCGGCAAGAGACACAGTTGTACCAGAGGTGGTAAAAATATACACCAGGAAGGAATCAGGTGTGGCAATGTAATACACTCTCTCTCTCTCTCTCTCTCTGTCTCCATATTATGTTACTCAGATTTCTCTCTCTTTTTCTAAAAATACAAAACTCAACTCAATAAAGGCAACACATGTACTGTACTATGACTGCCAGTGTATTATAGCATCAACATTATTATATAAGAGTATATATTATACTTAAGCCCCCCCCCCCAGGTATCGCCGGGATGGTTAATCTTCAGGTGGGATACGCTGGGCGGCGAGGGGAGTGACAATCTACCTGTGTCATTAAGGTCTCTGTTACCTTTTCCTGGGGCGACACTTCAGGTGAGTTATTATATAAAAAAGAGACTCACTTTATACAATACATGAAAAAATAACACCACCATTTAACTTACATAAATTAACACACAATACAGTACTGAATGCCTAACTAGCTTAGCTCCCCCCACCCCAGCCTCCCTTGAGCGAGCAGGAGCGTGCTGTGTATGGCCACCACCCCAACCAATCACCTCGACTCAGCTAGGTGGACAGCCCACCTGCTATTACTCCCTACTACTTTACTTCCCGTTTCTATTCTTTCCTTCTCTCTTTCCTCTCCTCTCTCATGGCAAAGTCATTTCCCACTTTACTTCATCATCGTTACTCAGTAAGACAGCAGTAGACCACGACGCTTAACACTGTACCTGCCTGACTCTGGTGTTACCTGTACTGTGTTAATTGGCTTGAAGAACATACAACTTTAAAACGTGATATGAATTGTTAATTTTCATAGGAAGATGAACTAGACAAAAAACGACCTTTATAACTAAATGTCAGACCAAATACTGTCAAGAGGTGTGAACAGCTTCCATATGGAGAGGAGAGGATCTTTAATTGAAGTCTAATGTGTCACTTCACGCAATAACTCTGTGGGGTGGACACATCGACAACACAAGAGTGACCGACATATAAACACTTCCGAGACAACGATAACTAATGACTTTTTTTGTTTGTCCTTTCAGAACAAAGTTCACTCCTGGGATTATCTCTCATAAACGAAGCATCACCAAGCACAAGCACCACACACCTGTATAGGCCTTCAGTATCGTCAACCAGCAACTGTCTATATGATAATAGTCCAGACAAAACCTTGCTTTTACTTTAACCCGGAAATAAACATCGACAGGTTTATTATAAATAATTATGACGACAGTAAGTTTTCAAGGTTCAAGTGTCCTTATTTCCTGCCAATGGTTCCAGGAAAACCTTAAAACTTACAATTAATAAATAATTAAAGATTTTTGTTTCTTGTATCTATATATATAAAACAAAGAAGTATGTATTTTTGTTTGTGTGTGTGTTTGTGTGTCCGCACGAGAATCTCGGAAACTACTATACCGATCTGTAGTGATGATGGATGGTGTTATATGCAGTGATGATGGATGGTGTTATATGTAGTGATGATGGATGATGTTATATGTAGTGATGATGGATGGTGTTATATGTAGTGATGATGGATGATGTTATATGTAGTGATGATGGATGGTGTTATATGTAGTGATGATGGATGGTGTTATATGTAGTGATGATGGATGGTGTTATATGTAGTGATGATGGATGATGTTATATGTAGTGATGATGGATGATGTTATATGTAGTGATGATGGGTGGTGTTATATGTAGTGATGATGGATGATGTTATATGTAGTGATGATGGGCGGTGTTATATGTAGTGATGATCTATCTTCTATCGATATAAAACAAAGAAGTATGTCTGTTTGTGTGTGTGTGTGTGTGTTTGCTTGTGTGTCCGCACGAGAATCTCGAAAACTACTCTACCGATCTGTAGTGATGATGGATGATGTTATATGTAGTGATGATAGATGGTGTTATATGTAGTGATGATGGATGGTGTTATATGTAGTGATGATGGATGATGTTATATGTGTTATAAGTGTTTAAATAACATGGTAGATATTACTGAGCCTTCATCAGGGTTGGTGCCTCCCTCCAGGTTCCCAGAGGTACAACTATTGGTGACATTTTCTTATTCGATGGCAGCAGTTGAGTTAGATTCATTGGTTGGGAGGTACAGACAGAGTGTAAGTAGCTGTGGAAGTTTCGCGCTCCCTGATGTCGCCCAAATTGTCATAATTGAAGGTAACTGACTTGGCAACGGTAGTGCGTACGTTGGTCTTCTTAAGGATAGAGGCGGGTTGTTGGTCGGCAACATTGGATAGAACAATGAACTCAGCAGCTTGGCAGTCAAGGTTGTTCAAGGTACCATGGGCACTGTAGTAGTTAACTTCCAGCTTGTTAGTTGATTTTCGGCTGCGGCCAATGCTGTCACCATCCAATCGTCCAACAGCCTTATCACAGGAGGCTTCGTCAAAGTATCGGATGTATGCGAAGCCATAGTGTTCATTTTTGTTGTCTTTTGCGGGCATCACAAATAGGTCGATCTGTCCACATTCCTCAAACAATGGTCGAATCTGCTTAGGGGCCACACCAGGGTAGATGTTTGTTGCAACCACCACAAAGCTGGTGTCGAAGTCTACAACGAAATCCTTGCAAGCCTTCACCTCCACCTCAGACACCTTCGATACAGTGCGTCGGAACACCATTGTGATGTACTGACACTAACAGCTCTCTCACTGAGGTCAAATCAAAATTTGACCATACAGAAAGAATTACGGTTTAATAAGGTTGGAATTTAAAGAAATTGACAACAAAATGAAGCTCTGTTTATCACTATAGTATTGAGGACTGGTGTTTGTAGAGATGATGGATGGTGTTATAATATGTAGTGATGATGGATGGTGTTATATGTAGTGATGAAGGATGGCGTTATATGTAGTAATGATGGATGGTGTTATATGTAGTGATGATAGGAGGGTAATATATGTAGTGATGATGGATGGTGTTATATATAGTGATGATGCATGATGATATATGTAGTGATGATGGTTGGTGTTATATGTAGTGATGCTGGATGGTGTTATATGTAGTGATGATGGATAGAGTTATATGTAGTGATGATGGATGATGTTATATGTAGTGATGATGGGTGGTGTTATATGTAGTGATGTTGGATGGTGTTATATGTAGTGATGATGGATGATATTATATGTAGTGATGATAGGATGGTTCTATATGTAGTGATGGATGGTGTTATATGTAGTGATGATGCATGATGTTATATGTAGTGATGATAGGATGGTTTTATATGTAGTGATGATGGATGGTGTTATATGTAGTGATGATGCATGATGTTATATGTAGTGATGATGGTTGGTGTTATATGTAGTGATGCTGGATGGTGTTATATGTAGTGATGATGGATAGAGTTATATGTAGTGATGGATGATGTAATATGTAGTGATGATGGGTGGTGTTATATGTATTGATGTTGGATGGTGTCATATGTAGTGATGATGGATGATATTATATGTAGTGATGATAGGTTGGTTTTATATGTAGTGTTGATGGATGGTGTTATATGTACTGATGATGCATGATGTTATATGTAGTGATAATGGGTGGTGTTATATGTAGTGATGCTGGATGGTGTCATATGTAGTGATGATGGATGGAGTTATATGTAGTGATGATGGTTGGTGTTATATGTAGTGATGTTGGATGGTGTTATATGTCGTGATGGATGGTTCTATATGTAGTGATGGTGGATGGTGTTATATGTAGTGATGATGGATCGTGTTATATGTAGTGATGATGGATAGTGTTATATGTAGTGATGATGATGGATGGTGTTATAAGTAGTGATGATGGATGTTGTTATATGTAGTGATGAAGGATGGTGTTAGTGAAGATTGTGAAGTGAGATGTAGTGAAGATTGTGAAGTGAGGTGTAGTGAAGATTGTGAAGTGAGATGTAGTGAAGATTGTGAAGTGAGATGTGGTGAAGATTGTTAAGTGAGATGTAGTGAAGATTGTGAAGTGAGATGTAGTGAAGATTGTGAAGTGAGATGTAGTGAAGATTGTGAAGTGACATGTAGTGAAGATTGTGAAGTGAGATGTAGTGAAGATTGTGAAGTGAGATGTAGTGAAGATTGTGAAGTGAGATGTAGTGAAGATTGTGAAGTGAGATGTAGTGAAGATTGTGAAGTGAGATGTAGTGAAGATTGTGAAGTGAGATGTAGTGAAGACTGTGAAGTGAGATGTAGTGAAGACTGTGAAGTGAGATGTGGTGAAGATTGTGAAGTGAGATGTGGTGAAGATTGTGAAGTGAGATGTAGTGAAGATTGTGATGTGAGATGTAGTGAAGATTGTGAAGTGAGATGTAGTGAAGATTGTGAAGTGAGATGTAGTGAAAATTGTGAAGTGAGATGTAGTGAAGATTGTGAAGTGAGATGTAGTGAAGATTGTGAAGTGAGATGTAGTGAAGATTGTGAAGTGAGATGTAGTGAAGATTGTGAAGTGAGATGTGGTGAAGAGAGGTGTGAGTAGAGGTGGTAGGGTGTGAAGTGAGATGTAGTGAAGATTGTGAAGTTAGATGTAGTGAAGATTGTGAAGTGAGATGTAGTGAAGATTGTGAAGTGAGATGTAGTGAAGATTGTGAAGTGAGATGTAGTGAAGATTGTGGAGTGAGATGTAGTGAAGATTGTGAAGTGAGATGTAGTGAAGATTGGAAATTGAGAGATGTGGTGAAGATTGGTGATAAGATTATAAAAGTAAACTGTATTAATTGAGGTTCATGAACGCGGGTTATTCTGTAGTGTATCCGTGTCTTGTTAACGTGGAACCAACATGGGGTGGTTCTCCAATATAGATAGGTTATTTTGCCGGGGAATTTCTGTCAAAACGAAATGTAAGATCAACCATATTTAGCCTAAATTAACTAGCGGCTTTATTATATATTCTAATTTTAGTTGGATAGATCAGATCAGGTTAGGTAAAGTCAGGTTGGGTTAGGTTAGGTTGGTTTTGTTAATTTTGCCAGTTAGAGGCTGGTTTATTGCCCCATACTCATCCTGTGAGCGGTAGTGCAAAGAAGATTACAAATTAATTGTTAGATGAGGTAGGTGGTTAGTTAAGTTTCAATAGGTTGGGTTAGATGCGATCAGGTTGGATTAAGTTAAGTTAGGTTAGTGAGTAATAAGTAGATAGGTTCTGATTAGGTAGGTGGGAAAGTTAGGTTTGATTAGGTTAATATGTCAGGCGGGGGGGAGGGTTAGGTTCGATTATGTCAGGTTAGGTTAGATTACGTCAGGTTAGGTTAGATTATATCAGGTTAGGTGAGATTATGTCAGGTTAGGTTAGATTATGTCAGGTTAGGTTAGATTATGTCAGGTTAGGTTAGATTATGTCAGGTTAGGTTAGATTACGTCAGGTTAGGTTAGATTACGTCTGGTTAGGTTAGATTATGTCAGGTTAGGTTAGATTATATCAGGTTAGGTTAGATAATGTCAGGTTAGGTTAGATTATGTCAGGTTTGGTTAGATTATGTCAGGTTAGGTAAGTAAGTGGAGGTGGGTAAAAAAGGTTAGGTTAGGTCGGCAGGTTTTAGTGTAGGAGCTTAAGTAATCCCGTAAAAATTTCATGCTAATTTTTGACACCATACATCGTAATAATCCTTATAAACTATGTTAACGAACTGTGGTGTAATTTTTTCTGAACGGTTTATTATAAGTTTTATGCCATTAAAGAATTTTTATCAAAGAGCGGCGTAATGAACCACAGACGTATTACCATTAACTCCTAAGTAACTTAAAACATGACTAATAACCTATGAACATGTAGTATTATATCATTACAATTTAACGTAATATAATATGAATGCTGTTATAATATCTTAAGTGTGTTACAAACATGGTTGCTCATATATGCCATCCTGTCTCTGGCAAAGAAGAGATTGCAGTAAGTAAAATTAATTGCTAAAGACAAATACTGGAAATTAAACATATACTTATTACCATTATCTGAAAAGCTTAGAACCACCGTTTTATATTTATTAAAAGTTTGTAGTGTTATACATCATGTGTATACAAGTCACAAGTTATTATTTACGACATTGCTTCAGTCCTCGTCATGAGAGTCTTCTGTGTACAACAGATTCCTTCACCTTGTTTAGGCATTTCTCATCATCTGCTTGACAGTTACACATCTCGGTGCATGCCATGCTATGCTTTCTGATTCTTTCTGTATGAACATGACAATGATCCACATTTCCTGACGCCACATCCACATTTAACAAGTTCTGTGATTGCTTCTGGAGCTGGTGGTTGGTCTGGTATTACTAGTATGAAACAGTCATTGTCAATCTTCCCTGCCATGCTCTAATTGTGAAAGCATTTTACTGTCTGCATCACAAGACCACAGAAGAGCTTGATACCTTCCTCTCAATATATGATACTTTAGAGTTGCTGCAGTCGCTGGTAGTTCTCCAGCTTCTGCCTGCATTATCTTGAAGAGATGCCATCTAAGTTTTGACAGTTTAGTGAAAGTCATTCGTGGACAGTAGAGCTTAAATACAAATTCCTCTAGACCAATATACTGTACATGTCTGCTGGAGGGCATTTGGTCTACTCAGCATCTTGAATGCATCTAGAACTTTTGTGTTAGATTTCATCAAAGTGCTCCAACATGCTTTCTTTCCTTTGCCAACAAATTTTCCAATGCAGTCAGATCATGTGAAGGCATGGAAACCTGTAAGGCTCTCTGCCCAATGTGTCGTCGCTCACCAGTTCCTGTTATCATACTTGTATTTTCTCCAAGTTGAGGCTGCTTTAATATGCCAAACACATCAGTGTCTGGTGACTTGATATGTACAGTGCTGCCCTTCTGTGATGCATATACTGTGAATCCTGCTTAAGTTCTATTACTTGTGATAGCAATTTGATGGTTGAAGTCTTATTTGCTGCTTTCCACGACAGTAGATTAACCTTGGACAGCTTTTCCCAGATGCTCAATGGACCAACAATACGTTCCTTGACAAAATTTTCATAATTTTGTCTTCCAACTTCATATGCACATAGAGTGTCATATTTGGCATTTTCTGGCATTACAGCTCCAGTTACCAAGTTTATAAGAGCATCATTTTCCTGGGATTACAGTCACCAATAACATTGTGTAGCTTCTGTACATCAGCATATTGACAGCTGACAATAGCTGTAGAGAGCTCATGGTATTCTGTTCTTTTGTAATCTTTATGAGTTTGATATTTTATGTAATGAACTTAATTTGAAAACCCAAATGGTAGTATATGATCTTTTATCACCTTAGACACTCTGTGCATCATGCCTCTCAAGTGATTTTTTTCCTCTCTTACTTCTCTGGACAAATACGACCTTTATCCCATCAGAAAAAATATCACCATATATTTTCTTAATCTACAGGTGCCAAGGTTTAAAATGACGGATGGTGTTAAAATTAACCTGAAATTTTTAAGTGACCACATATTGTCTTGTTGGGTTTCTGAGAGAACTTCACGGCTAAATAGCGCCTCTGTATTGATAGCCGGTACATGTCGTAATATCCACCGCTCATAGTTAAATCTTTATGTCCGTTTATTTTGTCCTAATTTAAGTATCAAAGAGTGTTTTCATTTTTAAGTATCTTAAGTATCTTTTTTCCCCACTCCTAAGTATCTAAGTATGATTTATTTTCATTTATAAGTAACTAACCATATTTTTGTTTTCATTATAAAATATGATTGATATAGACAACAGAAGTAAATATCAGCTGGAGGTCGTAAACGAAGCTGATGTGAAGTATTTTGACTCGCTGTTCCCACGAACTAATTGCTTCACTGGTTTATACCGAAGAAATAAAACCGCCAACGAACCATCCGATTCAAATGTGTCTTAGGCGATACAGGGTGTTTATGCGTCACTCTGATACCAAGAATGACTTTGTGTACTGTGGTGAAGCTGAGGGTAGGATAGGGTTGGGTTGGGTTGGGATGGGTTAGGATTACGCATGTGTAGGTATATTCTGTCGCATTTTATAGGTATCTTGCGTCTTCCTCTTTATTCCTTCTTATCATGAGTATCTGTGCCTATTAATACACCACCTCGCAGGATAGCGGAAGAGGAATGGATAGTAACGAGATAATATTCTTCTTACATATACCTTAGCTTGATTACAGGTAACATCAGGTAGAAGTTACATGACTCTTAAGAGTTTTCCTCGACTTGGCTGATTCAACTGTAAGACTTGCTGTATTTATCCTTATTAAAATCCTCCACCTGTAAGACCATCCACTTGTAAGACCCTCCACCTGTAAGACCATCCACTTGTAAGACCCTCCACCTGTAAGACCCTCCACTTGTAAGACTCTCCACTTGTAAAACCCTTTAGGGATTTGAAATACCTTCTCGTCTTGGCTCCACTAGTACTGTACACACCCTCTCTAGCCTTAGTTTACAGTAATGTTGAAGTATATAATGAAGACTCACAGCTCATGGGTTAGAAAAACAAAAGATGCTTGTTTTATTTATTTATTTATTTATAGTTTATTTTAGAATCCCCGAAAGTTAGAACAAAATGGCTGACGGGACTCACAAGCAGGCGGTGTTTACAGTATGGACCAAGAATAAAAAATAAATGAAAAATAAAATAAATAAATCGTAAATTGGTGCATTGTTTCTCCAGGGGTAATTATAGAAGTACAAATGTTCTCCAGCAGTGGGTAACGATCATAGTCACGTATAGAGCTTCCGACGCAGGTAGATTGATATAGATGCATTACCTGGAGTTAGTGGGTTATAGGGGCTTCTTACACGATAATATTAAAGGTGTTTTTTCCTTTTGTTTGTGGCACTTGAGGTGTTTAGGTTAAGTTTAATTAAAATGGTTTAGTTATAATAGTTATATTACGATAAGTTAAGTTGAATTTAGAACTTTTGATTTACATATATCGTGTTTTAGAAGGATTTGTTAGCTAATAAGTTTAATTTGGATAAGTTTAGTTTATTTTAGATCATTTGATTTTACAAGGTCGTATTATAATGACTGGGAACCATATAGAAACCTGTTAGAAGTAAATATTTCTACGGCAGTGAATGAGTAGGTCAATAAGTGGTGTATAGAGCTGCTGACGCAACTTAAACGGTATATACTGTACATTATATGTTATCAGAGCTTTCCTGTTGTACGTAACCGCCTCCGTCAAAGTGTCTTAGTGGCTCATGTGAAGATTAGCCTCTAGTTTATTTAACCTCAAGATTAACTACACTGGCACTGCCTGACCTGACCTGACCTGACTTGACCTGACCTACCCTACCCTACCCTACCCTACCCTACCCTACCCTAACCTAACCTAACTTAATCTAACCTAACTTAACTTCCCATGTAGCGTTAGGTTAATCATTAGTTGAAATAAGCTGGGAGGGTTAATCTTCATGTAATCTATCTTAATTAACAATTTTGGTCAGGTGAGGCCTTCTTTACCTTACTCGAGAGCAGGAGGAGGACGACTTGCTAACGTCTACAGATCATCGTCAACCAAGGCAGATATTGAATACCTTTTGTTTACCTTCGTGGCTTAAGAACACATCTTAACACCATAAGACTATTCGCCTCAATGCAATAATACAGTAATTGATTATTGTATTCTAATAAAATTTACAGTGTATCTTTTGAACCAGATTTATTGTTTGACTTTTGTGAATGAGAAACTGGTTGAGGTGTATTGTGGTAAACATCCTTAAGAGCAGCTCTGTGTGTTCTTACGACCTCAAAGTAACACAAAAGGTAGCCAATATCTACCCTTGGTCAGTCACTTTATGTAGATGTCAATTGTGTCATTTTTCTAGACTTAGTGCCCCCTGGAGGAGAAAGTAAATACAATGTTGATTTATTTTGGTCACAACACACGCCAGTAGATTATTTTTTTCTATTTAACTAAATAATTAACACTATGTAGCTAACTAATTATATGACTCAAAGATGGTAACCAATATGGCGTCGATATTGTTCACATACTCTATGATTAATAGATGTATTGTCTGTTTAATTTTAGGGAAGAATTTAATTTATAAACTTTTGAGAATCTGGATACAGGAGTTTTGTCTTTGCGCGCGCGCGCGCGCGTGCGTGTGTGTGTGTGTGTGTGTGTGTGTGTGTGGTGATGATGATGATGACGGATACTTTCCTCTGCAGTGAAAAAATATCTTGACATTGCAAAGTTTAACTGTAAGCCGAAGGAACGTTTGTAATGTGACTTATTATGTGAAATTGTAACTTGAAATTCTTTGTGAAAAAATATTTCCCTATAAAGTTTGGCAGTAAATGAAGTATTACATCAAGGTGTAACTTGTAGTTCCTTGTGGAGTAAATTACCTAAGTGGACGATACAGCTACTCCAGGGTGTAAGACCTAGAGTAGAAAGTCTTAAGACCTTACCTGAGGTTGAAAGACTCTTATAGTGGAACGTCTTAGGTATTGAAACTTTAATTACAGTAAATAAAATATAATATACCTAAACATTCCTTCACCTGGCGACAACTAATGATACAGGTGGTGTAATAGCTCTTTAAAATTCCTCCGTTTGATATAATAATGACCACACATGAACTTATAATGTGCAATATCTTGATAACACATTAGCTGCAACATTACACCTAAATGAGTTACAGAATGTGGAGTTGAGGCAAAAAAATGTTGGGACATGTTTGAGATCATCAGTTGAGCCAAACGTTTATACTCAATATTGTTTTAATGGTATTTTAGAGCGACCGAAAAATGTAAACAAAATGGCCGGCTAGGCTCGGGGGATCCACGAGTCCTCTTATGAAGGATCGACAATAAATGAAAACAAATCAGATTAATTTAAACACATTTCCAAGAGTATTAGATCCTGTAAAGAGAGAAAATTAATACTTGATATTTGTAGAAGCTTTTTTTTTTCGTCCGTTTTCGTCTTGGTTAAAACAATTGTGGTGGTGTTACCTGTTCCAAACGGTAGACATCAAGGAAATGGATCAAGACCTTAATACTCAAAGGTACACATGATGATTTGTTCCCAAGTCCGAGGATATACTTCACAAAACAGATTAACTTTAGGACACAATGATGGCGAACAAAATAACATCAACATTGCGTACAGCACATATCTTGCTTTGACTCTTAACTCTTGTAATTTTTCGTAATGTTAGTGAATGAAATTGAGATTCTGGGCATATTTTCCTGTTTTTCTTTCTAATCAAGTGTAAAGGAAGATGTACTGTTTATTGATGGATTTGGTGATGTCTTAATAGTGTATTAGTGTGTTAATATTACACAGGTTTGGTATAGTGGTGACGGTAATGTAGTGTAGTAAGATTTTAACACATGGAGGTGAATTTGTCTTTTATGTTGAGGATTTAAGAACATAAGAACAGCTGAGGATTTAAGAACATAAGAACATAAGAAAATAAGGAGTCTGCAATAGGCCGGTTGGCCTGTGCATGACAGCTCCTGTCGAGAGTTACTACCACTCTCTATCATCCATGAATCTATCTAGCCTCCTTTTGAAACTTTCCAGAGTTCCCGCACTTACTACAAAGTTGCTAAGCTTGTTCCACTCGTCCACCACCCTATTTGTGAACCAGTTTCTTCCTATCTCCCTCCTAAACCTAAACTTATCCAACTTGAATCCGTTGCTCCGAGTCCTATCCTGCTCGGATATTATAAGAACTTTATCTATATCCCCTTTATTGATTCCTTTCACCCACTTAAATACTTCTATCATATCTCCCCGCACTCTTCGTCTTTCTAGGGAATGCAAGTTAAGTTTCTGTAACCTATCCTGATATGGAAGGTTTCTAAGTCCCGGAATCATTTTTGTCATTCTTCGCTGCACCGACTCTAGTGAATTTATATCCATTCTATAATAGGGGCACCAGAACTGAACCGCATAATCGAGGTGCGGCCTGATTTGTTAAAGGGAAGATCTGGTGGACGGGGATAATTGTCTGGTTGTGATGGACACGGCTCACCTAACCTAACCCAATCTAACCTAACCCAACCCAACCTAACCCAACCTAACCCAACCCAACCTAACCTAACCCCTATATATGTGTGAGATAAGGTTCTGATTCAAGAACAAGATGCACAAGTTCGAATCCAAATTGAGCTGTAGGGTTTGTTGACTAATTCGGGGCTTCACATTCATAAAACTCTCAAATGGGATACGACTAAACCCGAAGCCCCATCTTCCGTCGGTCGGTCGTTGGTGTCAGGTCAAAGTTCAGTTTGTAGTTCACCTCCTGTGATATGTGTCATTTATCGAAACGAAACATGAGGTTAACGTGAAAACAAAACCTCGAAGCAACACGTATAAACAGGGTCGAGTTTTCATCGGATTTTACGTCATGAAATTTTCCATCTTGAGAGAGAGAGATTGATTGATTGATTCCGATGCTGAAATTAACACTAAAATTTTATACTGTAATTGAGATAAATGCAGGTAAGGTTGGCGTATGGAATTATTGAAGGACGATCACAGAAATGTTTTACCTGTTTCCTGTGATGTAAGTCCAAAATGGTGTTAATTGTCATGGGTTTATACGTCCAAAATGTTCTTCATATCGTAGGGTTTTACATCCAAATATGCCATCCAAGTCCATATGTCCATTCATCCAGTTAGCTGTTTATCCATCCACCGATTCACCCACCTACCCATCTCTCATCCCATTCAGTCACCCATCTACCCATCTATCCTCCCATTCAGTCTCCCATCCATCCATCCATCCATCCATCCATCCATCCTTCCATCCATCACACGAGGAATAGAATGACCCACTTATAATTTTTCTCTTTCCTGCTGCACTAAGGATCAACCACCCAGAGTGGTATGGCTACCCTGAGTAAGTACACTCTGTATTCCTCCTTTACTCTATTGTGGGTGTAGGTGGTGGGTAGTGTGTGTTTGTGGGTGTAGAACGTGGATAGTAGGTTTGTTTGTGGGTGTAGGGCGTGGATAGTAGGTTTGTTTGTGGGTGTAGGGCGTGGATAGTAGGTTTGTTTGTGGGTGTAGGGCATGGATAGTAGGTTTGTATGTGGGTGTAGGGCGTGGATAGTAGGTTTGTTTGTGGGTGTGGGGCGTGGATAGTAGGTTTGTTTGTGGGTGTGGGACGTGGATAGTAGGTTTGTTTGTGGGTGTGGGGCGTGGATAGTAGGTTTGTTTGTGGGTGTAGGGCGTGGATAGTAGGTTTGTTTGTGGGTGTAGGGCGTGGATAGTAGGTTTGTTTGTGGGTGTAGGGCGTGAATAGTAGGTTTGTTTGTGGGTGTAGGGGCGTGGATAGTAGGTTTGTTTGTGGGTGTGGGGCATGGATAGTAGGTTTGTTTGTGGGTGTAGGGCGTGGATAGTAGGTTTGTTTGTGGGTGTAGGGCGTGGATAGTAGGTTTGTTTGTGGGGTGGGGCGTGGATAGTGGTTTGTTTTGTGGGTGTGGGGCGTGGATAGTAGGTTTGTTTGTGGGTGTGGGGCGTGGATAGTAGGTTTGTTTGTGGGTGTGGGGCGTGGATAGTAGGTGTGTGGGTGTAGGTGGGATATGTAGGTTTGTTTGTGGGTGTAGGGCGTGGATAGTAGGTTTGTTTGTGGGTGTAGGGCGTGGATAGTAGGTTTGTTTGTGGGTGTAGGGCGTGGATAGTAGGTTTGTTTGTGGGTGTAGGGCATGGATAGTAGGTTTGTTTGTGGGTGTAGGGCGTGGATAGTAGGTTTGTTTGTGGGTGTAGGGCGTGGATAGTAGGTTTGTTTGTGGGTGTGGGGCGTGGATAGTAGGTTTGTTTGTGGGTGTGGGGCGTGGATAGTAGGTTTGTTTGTGGGTGTGGGGCGTGGATAGTAGGTGTGTTTGTGGGTGTAGAGCGTGGATAGTAGGTATGTTTGTGGGTGTAGAGCGTGGATAGTAGGCATGTTTGTGGGTGTAGGGCGTGGATAGTAGGTATGTTTGTGGGTGTAGGGAGTGGATAGTAGGTTTGTTTGTGGGTGTTTGGGAGTGGATAGTAGGTATGTTTGTGGGTGTAGATACATACATTGTTAAGAGGAATAAATCAAAATGGGAAGAAGATTAAGATAAATATACTGATGATTAATGGTACAGGTGAGTTAATAAAATTGATATAAATAGATAAATACAGTAGATAGATAGATAGATAGATAGATACAGTAGATAGATAGATAGATAGATAGATGTATGATTTTGTATACCGCAAGAGTAACTAAATATTCCTGTACCTGTATTTTCTTTCAGTTACAAAATACACAGGATTATAAATATGAGTATGCACATTGCACATCAGGTGTTACAGTCAGTGGTAATATTTTGTAATACTCTTAAGTGATGAGGTAACAGAGGAAATAGACGGATACTAACGGAGAGTTTTTGTAGAATTAGACAGACATTCAGACAGTAAAACTTCTTCCGACAATACAAATTTTGACGGTGGAATTTATACACGAGAGTGTATGGATAATTATGATGAGCTGAATTATGACATCTACGTCTGATAATCAGTTGTTTAGAATGGATTATTATTATTTTTGTTGAGTTATTTAACAGTTCGAGAAAAGGTTTATTATGGTACTATGTCCTATTATCACACAAAGTCAAAATTGAAGTAAAATAACCAATTATACTGTATTATTTTAGACAATACATAAGAACATAAGAACATAAGAATGGAGGAAACTGCAGCGGGCCTATTGGCCCATACTGGGCAGTCCCGTTTACACCCAACCCCTATTGCTCATATGAGCATCCAACCTATGTTTGAAGCAATTCAGCTTATTCGAGTTAATGATGATATTTGGTAACTTGTTTCATTCATCCACTACTCTGTTTCCAAACCAGTGTTTACCTATTTCACGCCTAAATCTAAATTTGTCTAATTTAAAACCATTGTTACGAGTTCGCTCCTGGTTGGATAGTTTGAGTACCTTTGTAATGTCACCTTTGTTTAGCCCTGCCTTCCACTTATACACCTTTATCAGGTCGCCCCTCGCTCTACGTCTCTCAAGGGAGTGCAAATTAAGAAGCTTTAACCTGTCTCTATACTCAAGGTTCCTAATGCCCGGGATTAGTCTTGTCATTCTCCTCTGAATTCTTTCCAAGGATTCTATATCCATTCTGTAATACGGTGACCAGAACTGAACTGCGTAATCCAGGTGTGGTCTCACAAGAGCAAGATACAGTTTTAGGATGACCTCGCTAGTCTTGTAACTAACACTCCTTTGTATGAACCCAAGTACTTTATTTGCCTTGTTACGAGCAAAAACACATTGTTTACTTGGCTTAAGGTTCCTACTTATCATTACTCCTAAATCTCTCTCGCAGTCGGATTTCTCTATGGCATCGTTGTTCATCTGGTATCTGGTTTCCCTGTTTACATCTCCTATACTGAGTACTTTACATTTGTAGACGTTGAATTTCATCTGCCATTTTTCAGACCATTCGAAAAATTTGTTTAGATCTTCCTGTAGTTTTGCCGAGTCCTCGTCAGATTTGATAACACGTCCTATTTTAGTGTCATCAGCAAATTTACTTATGTTGCTGTCAATGCCGATATCTATGTCGTTTATGTATATAATAAATAATAGTGGTCCAAGTACTGAGCCTTGGGGAACTCCACTTGTGACGTTGCTCCAATGGGACTTAGTGCCGTTAATGCTCACTCGCTGTTTCCTGTCCTGTAACCACGCCCTAATCCATTTAAGGATGTCACCTTTGATGCCATGAGCTTCTACCTTTCTAATTAGTCTTTCGTGGGGGACTCTGTCGAAGGCATTGCTAAAGTCGAGATAAACCACATCATAATTGTGCCCCTCGTCCACCGATTCGAAAACTGATGAAAAGAATGTTAATAGATTAGTTAGGCAAGAACGTCCGCTTGTGAAGCCATGCTGGGAATCATTGATCAATCGTGCTTCTCCAGGTGATTTCGAATAGAGTTTGAAATGATTGCTTCCAGTAATTTGCCTACTATTGATGTTAGACTGATTGGGCGGTAGTTAGAGGATAGTGATCTATCCCCCTTCTTGAAAATCGGTATTACATTCGCTATCCTCCAGGATTCTGGTACTACACCTGTTTTTAATGACATGTTAAACAACTTTGCTAAGGGCATACTAAGCTCTTCCTTACATTCCTTTAATACTCTGGCAAATATCTCATCGGGACCAGGTGACTTATTAGGCTTTAGTTTGTCTATTTGCTTACTAACATCGTTACTAGTCACTACTATCTCACTTAATTTGTTTTCTTCACTATCTCTGAATAGAGTCGGTGCCTCGGGTATTCCCTGGACATGCTGGATAATATACCATCTACTTAAGGAGGTGATGTAGGTAAGGTAGATTGATATTTTAACATTAATTTACTCAGTTTTTTCTTAGTATCGGATTTTTTTTTTTAGTTTTTTATTCTGACAATTTATAATGCAAGCAGCGTTCACATGTTGTCAACCGCCCCCAAGTGTACAAGAAGTTTGGACTGTAACTGTACCGTCAATAAGTGGCTGTAACTGCACCGTCAATAAGTGGCTGTAACTGTACCGTCAATAAATGGCTGTAACTGTACCGTCAATAAGTGGCTCTGTATTCTGAACACGGGGATCTCTACAGTATAACCTACGAGTATAACTGTGGTGAAAGAACTGCTTCCCCGCATTATGTTGAGGAAGATTCGTATACAAACTTTTTGCCCTGACTTCGTAGTAAAAAAAATCTTAGGGAAAATATATTGAATTTATTTTTAATGTTTATTTATTTATTGTTGTCGTTGGTGTTTTTTTTTTTTTACCGGGATGTGTGTTATATTCACGAAAATGGAGTCAAGACAAATGTTGGACACGTTGATGTGAAGTAACACAGTAAATGATGTTGTTTGTGTTGCTGTTATTTATTTATTGTGTTTCTTATTCTTTTCTGTTTATTTTGTTTTAGTTAGTTTTATTGTAGAAATTGTTATTCTTTTTTGATATTCTTACTAATGTTCATTTTACTGTTTATTCGTTTTCTTATTTTCATTTTATTGTTCAATAATTTTCCATTCATTCTTATTTATTTATCGCGTTGGTGTATTTCATTTATTTGCTATTCTCTTAGGTATTTCACATTTGCATTAATTAATCTTCAAATCATTGGTTGCTATTTTTATCATACTAGTTTAATGTTCACCTCAGCAGTCAACTGGCTTATGTCTAAACAATGTCTACCACTGTTTTAGCCAGACTTAGTTATGAGACTTGTAATTCAGTATCCATTACGTACCGTTTATCAGTGTAATTTGAGGTAATGGACTGCCCAATGTAATTATATATATTGTCTTACTGAAAAAAATGCGGTGTAACCAAGATTAAGTTTTATAGAGTTTGTATTTAAGGATTATTCTCCTATACTTCTCTTAGATTCTGAATATATTTTTGTTTTATTATTTCAGTGTATTGTAATGTGTAGTTAGTTACACTATAGATATATAATAATTGCTTTAAGTTTGGTTGGGAGTGTGGAAGGTGTTGTGGTGTGTGATGTACAGGTGTGTACAGGTGGTGGTTACACCTGACTTCGAGGCAGGTGTGTATAGGTGCCAGATACACCTATGGTTACAACACAGGTGTATCCGGCAGCAGTAGTAACAAAGGGGCTATATGGGCTCCGGCGGCCATGTCGTGACACCGGCCGGCAGAATCCCCCGGTGAAAAAGGGAAACAAGATGGCCGTCCCCATTCAATATGTAAACAACTCGACCTGAAATGTTGTTTATTGGACATTTTTCTCATTAGGGAGTCGAACCCTTGTTTTGAGTTGGTGTTCAACTACCGTGGCTGACGGCCATCACCTGTGATTCAACTGGTAGAATTAAGTGTAATATAATAATAATAATAATAATAATAATAATAATAATAATAATAACGTTTATTGAAAGAGCTTGGCAGCCAGAAGGCTGAAAATATACAGTTACATATTTGGGGAATGGGTTTCGAATTACAAATAATATACAAGTAACATAAGTGATACAAATAAGATATATAATAACTAGATGGGGAAAAGCTCAAACTACAGTGCATTTCAACATAGTGACAGTGCAAGAAGTAGTATTTACTGGGAGTGAATACACTGGTTTATTACAAGTTATTGATAATTTTTACAATGGTTGGGACTGGGCTGTTCTTATAGCGATCAGTTCGTGCACTTATGGGCTGGATGCGGTTGTGGTGTCAAACAGCAATTCTCGGGCTAGGGATCTCAGGTGGTAGTAGGATCCGGTGTCGAGGATGGTGTAGAAGCTTCTTAGCAAATTTGCAGATGTGGTCGTGGTGATGGTCAGTGAGAGTCGAAAGGGTCAGTGTGTTGAGCGCTTCTTGATATGTGGAGTAGGAAGGAGAGAGAATAATCTTGCATGCCCTCTTTTGCACTTTTACTAGGTGGGCATCTTATCAAATGAACCCCTGTCCTAATGGGCCCTAGTCCTAATGGGCCCCAGTCCTATTGGGTCCCAGTTTTAATGGGCCCCAATTCTAATTGGTCACATTTCCAATGGTTCTCAGTCCTAATGAGCCTCAGTCCAAAGATACCACAGGCCTAATGGTTCCAGTCTTAATAGACCTCAGTCTTAATGAGTCCCAATCCTGACGGCTCCCAATACTAATGGGCCTCAGTCCTAATAGTTTAAGGTTGGGACCCATTAAGACTGGCTTCTATTTACCTTACAAGCACTGTGTTCTACCGTGTCATCCCGTGTGTGTGTGATTTCCCGTGTCAGGTGGTATAATACGCAGGTGAGTGGCTGCCAGGTAGGGTGGGTGAGGGTGGGCACCTTGATGCAGGGGAAGGTGAGTTCCTGATGCTGATTCACACCAGTGTCATGATGAGGTAATCTTATCACCTTATTAGTGTACGATGAGTGGGTGGGCGTGGTGTGGAGGGGTGGGGGCGCGTAAGGGGTAGGCAGCAAGGGGCGTGGTGTATGGTGGGGGGAGGGTAAGGGGCGTGTAGGGGTAGCTAAGTGGGCGTGTTGAGTTGGGCAAGAGGGAGGCGTGGTGGGTGTAGGGGCGTGTATAGGAGGCGGGAAGTGGTGATGGCGCGCGCCACTAATCACTCTGACCTTACTGAACACAACCCATTATACAGCATAATTAGTGTTGCTTCCATCAGCCTCACACAGTCAAACACACTATTTACATTTTCTCTTCACATATATTTTATTTTATTCGTTTCAAGTGGGACTCGAATTTCAGCCTTGGAGTCGAAGAGGAATTTTTTTAGGAGAAGTTGAAAAGAAATCGTGTTTAGTTGAAGACGAATGTGTTCTTATATAAAAGTGAAGGAATTAACCAGACGTGTTTGATTGTTTGGGAGTCTCTATCTCTCACACTCGAGTCCAAGATGTCCCCCTTGAGGACGGTGTTCGTGTAGCGTCGTCAAACTCGCTCTTGGTTTTTATTCAGCAGGAAGAGCTACACCCGCCACCTGGTGTTGGCCGTGTCTGGTGACCATCATATTAACAAGGCCGCTCTCTCGTGCCTTGTCCACACGCCACCCCCCACCTCCATATTGTACCGTTTTGTCCTTTATTAACGGTGGTGTTACTACAGGCAGCGTGGTGTGGGGGGAGGGCCGCTGCTTCACATTGTTCAGTCTTTGACGTGTAACACAAAACGTGAGATGTTGTGTTCCTTCACTACCTCACAACACACACACATCTCCTAGTTACCACATGCTGTTGTTATTAAAGCTCCACCAATGAGTACGCGTCGCTGTCTCGTCCTTTGCTCCGCCGACCATTACAGTGTGTAGCTGTAGGACTCGCCGCCGTGTTTGTTTCATGTAGCGACACTAAACTCCCGGAAATTTGTAGGTGTTAAGCTGGAGCGTTTGAGCTGTTGTTGTCGTCACCTTGTTGATGTTTTGTAGGTCCGTGTTGGCTGAGGATTGTTGTTAGTGTTTCTTAAGGCATTAATAAACTAGTCATGAGGTTCTATAGGAATTATATCCTGCTGTTCTTTTTGTTCTTGTTCTTTTTATTGTTGTTGTTGTTCTTCAGTTGCATAATTCGAGTTGTGATTATCAGTAGAAGTTTGACGGGCTGGATTCTCTTATCGTTTCTTTAATTCATAAACAAGAACCGTAAACACAAGAGCAAAACAAAGACATAACCAATGAACTAAAAACAAATATATTGAAGGTTTAAATTTCTGGGATAGATTTAAATAGATCTTGGGTATATTTTCTCGTTCTTGGAGGTCAGGCCAGGCCAGGTCAGGTCATGTCATGTTAGGTGTACCGAATACGCTAGCAGAGGTGGTCAGATGCCTTGGGAATACTGCAGAGTAATTGAGGTCAGGTCAGGTGGCCTCAATACCTGCTTCAAGGTGTAATAGAGGTGAAAAATAATGGGTTTCTTGATTGGATCTGGTTAAGTCAGGTCAGGTAAAGTCAGATACAGAGGCTGGGTGTATGACTGTGGGTTGGTGGGTGTATGACTGTGGGTTGGTGGGTGTATGACTGTGGGTTGATGGGTGTATGACTGTGGGTTGGTGGGTGTATGACCGTGGGTTGATGGGTGTGTGACTGTGGGTTGGTGGGTGTATGACTGTGGGTTGGTGGGTGTATGACTGTGGGTTGATGGGTGTTTGACTGCGGGTTGGTGGGTGTATGACTGTGGGTTGGTGGGTGTATGACTGTGGGTTGGTGGGTGTATGACTGTGGGTTGTTGGGTGTATGACTGCGGGTTGGTGGGTGTATGACTGCGGGTTGGTGGGTGTATGACTGTGGGTTGGTGGGTGTATGACTGTGGGTTGGTGGGTGTATGACTGTGGGTTGGTGGGTGTATGACTGTGGGTTGGTGGGTGTATGACTGTGGGTTGATGGATGTATGACTGTGGGTTGGTGGGTGTATGACTGTGGGTTGGTGGGTGTATGACTGTGGGTTGGTGGGTGTATGACTGTAGGTTGATGGGTGTATGACTGGGTTGGTGGGTGTATGACTGTGGGTTGGTGGGTGTATGACTGTGGGTTGATGGGTGTATGACTGTAGGTTGATGGGTGTATGACTGTGGGTTGGTGGGTGTATGACAGTGGTGACAAGGATTATTTGAGCTTGACAAAATTTAGATAGATAGCAGCATGGTTTAGTCGTGTTCAGTTTAGTTTAAATTGTGTTTAGGTTAGGTTGGGTCATGACAGGTACAGAGTTTGGCCAGGGTCCTTTATTCAAGCTGTCAGCGTTAAACTTCCTTCCTAGAAAGATGAACACACGAACCTACGGACGACACACGAACACAATAACACATGATCATACACGGAAACGAACACACGATTGGACATACTCAGGATATCGGGGAATAAATATAAAATTATAAAAATGCATAAAAAGTCTTTGACGGATAAACAACTTTGTAATGTTAGAATCGATATTACTGATATTATAGAAAATCAAACTAACTTCCTTTAAACACTCTTGGCTCTTCCTGTGTATAAGAAGAGTTTAATCTGGTATATATTTTTTTCTAGTAATTGGTGTTATCAGGGGAAGAGATTGTGGCGTTTGTGGTCTGTCATTCAAGGTTGTTTAGTGTTTGAATCTCGTTTATTCATTATGCTTGTAGCCCCCATCTCTGCATACAACCCTGGTGCTTCTTGCTGTTGATACTCCCACGAAAATAAATTGTCAGATTAACGAAACGAAGATTAAAATTTTTTGTTTTAATTCACGGATTAACCATACTTCACCCAATCTAACTTAACCTATCCTAACCTAACCTAACCTAATCTAATCATAATTGTGTTTTAAAAAAAGGTTTACAGGCATAGGTAACAAGCTGGTCCTTTAACGGGAGAACACAAGGCTTCCCAACCCTCACCTGATGAAAAAGAATCACTATACCCAACCTGATCTAATTAAGGACCATCCATCATCATCACTACATATAACACACTTCATCATCACTACATATAACACGATCCATCATCACTACATAGAACACCATCCACCATCACTACATATAGAACCATCCATCACGACATATAACACTATACAACATCACTACATATAACACCAACCATCATCACTACATATAATATCATCCATCATCACTACATATAACTCCATCCATTATCACTACATATGACACCATCCAGCATCACTACATATAACACCACCCATCATCACTACATATAACATCATGCATCATCACTACATATAACACCATCCATCAACACTACATATAAAACCAACCTATCATCACTACATATAATATCATCCATCATCACTACATATAACACCATCCAACATCACTACATATAACACCACCCATCATCACTACATATTACATCATCCATCACTACATATAACTCTATCCATCATCACTGCATATAACACCATCCAGCATCACTACATATAACACCAACCATCATCACTACATATAACATCATGCATCATCACTACATAAAACACCATCCATCATCACTACATATAAAACCATCCTATCATCACTACATATAACATCATCCATCATCACTACATATAACACCATCCATCACTACATATAGAACCATCCTATCATCACTACATATAATATCATCCATCATCACTACATATAACACCATCCAACATCACTACATATAATAATGCCACCCATCATCACTACATATAACATCATCCATCATCACTACATATAACTCTATCCATCATCACTATATATAACACCATCCAGCATCACTACATATAACACCAACCATCATCACTACATATATCATCATGCATCATCAATATATATATAACACCATCCATCATCACTGCATATATTACCCTCTTATCATCACTACATATAACACCATCCATCATTACTACAATATAACGCCATCCTTCATCACTACATATAACACCATCCATCATCACTGCATATTATAACACCATCCATCATCTTTACAAACACCATCCCTCTTTACTATAGTGATAAACAGAGCTTCATTTTGTTGTCAATTTCTTTAAATTCCAACCTTATTAAACCGTAATTCTTTCTGCATGGTCAAATTTTGATTTGACCTCAGTGAGAGAGCTGTTAGTGTCAGTACATCACAATGGTGTTCCGACGCACTGTATCGAAGGTGTCTGAGGTGGAGGTGAAGGCTTGCAAGGATTTCGTTGTAGACTTCGACACCAGCTTTGTGGTGGTTGCAACAAACATCTACCCTGGTGTGGCCCCTAAGCAGATTCGACCATTGTTTGAGGAATGTGGACAGATCGACCTATTTGTGATGCCCGCAAAAGACAACAAAAATGAACACTATGGCTTCGCATACATCCGATACTTTGACGAAGCCTCCTGTGATAAGGCTGTTGGACGATTGGATGGTGACAGCATTGGCCGCAGCCGAAAATCAACTAACAAGCTTGAAGTTAACTACTACAGTGCCCATGGTACCTTGAACAACCTTGACCGCCAAGCTGCTGAGTTCATTGTTCTATCCAATGTTGCCGACCAACAACCCGCCTCTATCCTTAAGAAGACCAACGTACGCACTACCGTTGCCAAGTCAGTTACCTTCAATTATGACAATTTGGGCGACATCAGGGAGCGCAAAACTTCCACAGCTACTTACACTCTGTCTGTACCTCCCAACCAATGAATCTAACTACTCAACTGCTGCCATCGAATAAGAAAATGTCACCAATAGTTGTACCTCTGGGAACCTGGAGGGAGGCACCAACCCTGATGAAGGCTCAGTAATATCTACCATGTTATTTAAACACTTATAACACATATAACATCATCCATCATCACTACATATAACACCATCTATCATCACTACATATAACATCATCCATCATCACTACAGATCGGTAGAGATTCTCGTGCGGACACACAAGCAAACACACACACACACACACAAACAGACATACTTCTTTGTTTTATATCGATAGAAGATAGATCATCACTACATATAACACCACCAATCATCACTACATATAACATCATCCATCATCACTACATATAACACCACCCATCATCACTACATATAACATCATCCATCATCACTACATATAACATCATCCATCATCACTACATATAACACCATCCATCATCACTACATATAACATCATCCATCATCACTACATATAACACCATCCATCATCACTACATATAACATCATCCATCATCACTACATATAACACCTTCCATCATCACTACATGTAACACCATCCATCATCACTACAGATCGGTATAGTAGTTTCCGAGATTCTCGTGCGGACACACAAACACACACACAAACAAAAATACATACTTCTTTGTTTTATTTATATAGATACAAGAAACAAAAATCTTTAATTATTTATTAATTGTAAGTTTTAAGGTTTTCCTGGAACCATTGGCAGGAAATAAGGACACTTGAACCTTGAAAACTTACTGTCGTCATAATTATTTATAATAAACCTGTCGATGTTTATTTCCGGGTTAAAGTAAAAGCAAGGTTTTGTCTGGACTATTATCATATAGACAGTTGCTGGTTGACGATACTGAAGGCCTATACAGGTGTGTGGTGCTTGTGCTTGGTGATGCTTCGTTTATGAGATAATCCCAGGAGTGAACTTTGTTCTGAAAGGACAAACAAAAAAAGTCATTAGTTATCGTTGTCTCGGAAGTGTTTATATGTCTGTCACTCTTGTGTTGTCGATGTGTCCACCCCACAGAGTTTTTGCGTGAAGTGACACATTAGACTTCAATTAAAGATCCTCTCCTCTCCATATGGAAGCTGTTCACACCTCTTGACAGTATTTGGTCTGACATTTAGTTATAAAGGTCGTTTTTTGTCTAGTTCATCTTCCTATGAAAATTAACAATTCATATCACGTTTTAAAGTTGTATGTTCTTCAAGCCAATTAACACAGTACAGGTAACACCAGATTCAGGCAGGTACAGTGTTAAGCGTCGTGGTCTACTGCTGTCTTACTGAGTAACGATGATGAAGTAAAGTGGGAAATGACTTTGCCATGAGAGAGGAGAGGAAAGAGAGAAGGAAAGAATAGAAACTGGAAGTAAAGTAGTAGGGAGTAATAGCAGGTGGGCTGTCCACCTAGCTGAGTCGAGGTGATTGGTTGGGGTGGTGGCCATACACAGCACGCTCCTGCTCGGTCAAGGGAGGCTGGGGTGGGGGGAGCTAAGCTAGTTAGGCATTCAGTACTGTATTGTGTGTTAATTTATGTAAGTTAAATGGTGGTGTTATTTTTTCATGTATTGTATAAAGTGAGTCTCTTTTTTATATAATAACTCACCTGAAGTGTCGCCCCAGGAAAAGGAAACAGAGACCTTAATGACACAGGTAGATTGTCACTCCCCTCGCCGCCCAGCGTATCCCACCTGAAGATTAACCATCCCAGCGATACCTGGGGGGGGGGGCTTAAGTATAATATATACTCTTATATAATAATGTTGATGCTATAATACACTGGCAGTCACAGTACAGTACATGTGTTGCCTTTATTGAGTTGAGTTTTGTATTTTTAGAAAAAGAGAATGAAATCTGAGCAACATAATATGGAGACAGAGAGAGAGATAGAGAGAGAGAGTGTATTACATTGCCACACCTGATTCCTTCCTGGTGTATATTTTTACCACCTCTGGTACAACTGTGTCTCTTGCCGATCTATTTTGCACTGTCGCTTCCTGCCTTTCATCTTCCACCTTTCATCTTCTCCTTCATCTTCTTCTCCCCATCGTCTTTCTCCTCCATCGTACCCCTTCATCTTCCCTCCCTTCTTCCTCCCTTCCATCTCCCCCATTCATTTCTCCCCCCTTCATCTTCCTTTCCCCTTTATTTTACCCCTCCATCTTCCCTCCTTTTACCTTCCTCCTTCGGTCTTCTCCTTTCTTTTTCCACCAATCTCATGCCTTCCTGCTGTCTTAGTCCATTACTGTTTTAAGGAATTTTTGTTTTTCAGGTTTCCGTCTTCATTCCGCTTACAATTCGTTTTGTTTTAATTTCATTTTTCTCACTCCTGAGGTCAAGTGATTCAAAGATGCGAATAATTTGAAATATCCAACCCTTATAATGTCTTTAATTGCCTCTTAACTTGGGTAAATATTATTCCATTAAGTTTATAAACAAGGCCACGGCTCAGACACGTTGATACATTTATAATCACCGAAGCAAAGATATCGAAGTTGTGACGCTAAATGCCATACAACCAGTTGAGAATAAGCTTTCCTTCTCTAAAAGTTACAAGAAATGAGGGAGAGTTTCTCGCCAGGGGGCGCAGCGCTGTGAGAGAAGAATTAAATAAGCCTGATTAGCTAAGAAGACGACCAGGGGTAAGAAATGGTCCCTCTTGAGGATGTGGTTCAGGAGGTGAGGTGAAGATATAAACCTCGAAGACGTCATAAAACACAGAGATGACACTATTTCTAACCTTCCCAAGTCTCTGGTGGGTGGCAGGTGATCACCAACATGAAATACACCAACATGAAATACACCAACATGAAATACACCAACATGAAATACACCAACATGAAATGCGCCAAAATGAAATAGAAGATGCCAAGTGAGGTTGATGACTCAGACAGTAACCATAGCAGGACCTAAAAACAGCCAAGACTGTTCTAAAATGAGAACTTAAATTATAATTTCTGCCCAAGAGTGCGAGTGAGTGAACTTTAATTTCCATTATAGTACAGTATAAAACTTTAATGAGTTTATCTTCAACGTGATCTTAAATTTTAGTGGGTGAATTTTTTCATTGGATAATTAAGTCTTTGAGAATAACATTTTAAGGCGGCCATTTAGTGTCATGCTGTAAGATGTAGATACGCTCCAAAAAGTATGTTTACTATTTTGTGTTAGACGATATGACACAACAGACAAAGGATTTTGACGACCCTACCGAGACAACAGGAGTCACAGTGTTCATTTTGAAATTCATCGGTCTCCTCCATAAAGGCACTTTTGGAGTGTTTGTTTACAACTCCTAGTGGTTAATGTGATGCAGCAGTGTACAGCTCATAGTCCATAAGGTGTTTCTTAGGCCAGACTCTTGAGAGTACAGTGGGTGGTTACACTACTCACCTGCCTTACACTCTCCCTGATGCTTTTGTTAGATGTTGAAACAGGAACTGTGGATCAACCTGTACAGCTTCTCCTTTTACTTTCACACAAACAATAGATTTAACATGTTGCCTAAGTACTTTGATGAAACAATAAGCACAAATGTGTTATCGTCATGATCCGCCTTATGTGATTATATTGCCAGTTGATGTGGGCCCGACCGTGTTTTGACACACTGACTGGCCTCGTGTTAATTTATTCTCACTTAGCATACTTTTTTCGTACCTGAACTCCTCAACCGAACGCTCTTAAAGTTTGTAGAGAAGTTGAAACGGGTCTTATTGATATTCGTGTAGGCAGATTGATAGAGGTCCCAGCAATAAGAGAGTACAGCCAGGTCCTGCTGGAGACACTGAACACATTTCAGTTATTACATCTGGAAATACACGATCACTCACCAAAGAAAACGAAGACAATTTTACCAACTAATATGGTCGAGGTTCTGTAGATATGGGCCACAGCTCACATACGGTCGCTATCTGATCTTCTCGACCAGTGTAACAAGAAAGATCTTTACAAACACTATAATATGTAGTCAACGTGCAGTGACTCAGTAATAACTTATTGCTCCTTTGATTCAAGTGTTCGACAACAAGCAGAATATGTTCCCTCTGTTCCTTTGACTATCTTGTGTGTACGATCTTGTGGACTGGGGCGTGATCACGATCAATGGTTGTCCCACTCACTCACTCACTAGGTTTCCTGCCATCTCTTACCCATGAAATTAGATTAAATCTGCCCTGTCGTATCCTCTTTACCTATCCTATCCCCCTTGTCTCTATTAACCTTAATATATCATCACTCTCTCTCCCCTACTCTCCTTCCCTGCTTCCTCTACCACTATCTCCACCTCCTCTTTCCTTCTCCTTCCACAATTATTATATCCTCATATCTATGTCTGTCATTCTCTTTATCTGTTCCTACTTCTTTCACTATATCTCTCTATCCCCTCAGCCTAAATCACAATGGCTACAAGAACGAGAGCTTGTGTTGGTAAAAGAGGAATTTTTGAACACCATGACAAATGTATATTTTTTGATGACTTAGGGAGAACGTGTGGCGTGATTAGTGTAGAAGAGGAGATTGTCACACCCTTCTACCCAGTTTTGTAAGTCTCTTATGCCCCACCCTGCCAGTCCTCATACCCTACCCTTCTAGTTCCTCATACCCTACCCTGTTAGTCCCTCATACCCTACCCTGTTAGTCCCTCATACCCTACCCGGTTAATCCCTCATACCCTACCATTCCAGTCCCTCATATTCCACCCTACCAGATCCTCATACCTCACCCTTCCAGCCTGTCTTTGTGTCCCAACCAAATTAAGTTCTGTAAAAATCTACCTGATGTCTTTCGCCTTCCCTTACCATCATCTCCCAATTGGTTGTCTTGTAAATAGTAGATCGATGCCCTGGAGTCTCTGGTAGTTTCAATAAGTCTGGAGCCCAACTCATTAAGGAACTTCAGGGTGCTGTCATGCTGGGGAGGGATGGAGAGGGAGCTGCATTATGCTGTCATGCAGGGGAGGGAGGGAGAGGGAGCTGCATTATGCTGTCATGCTGGGGAGGGGGGAGAGGGAGCTGCATAATGTTGTCATGCTGGGGAGGGAGGGAGAGGGAGCTGCATTATACTGTCATGCTGAGGAGGGAGGGAGGGAGAGGGAGCTGCATTATGCTGTCATGCTGGGGGGAGGGAGGAGGAGGAGAGAGAGCTATTATACTGTTATGCTGGGGAGAGAGGGAGAGCTGCATTATGCTGTCATGCTGGGGAGAGAGGGAGGAGCTTTACATTATGCTGTCATGCTGGGGAGGGATGGAGAGGGAGCTGCATTACTCACTGTGTCATGCTGGGGAGGGAGGGAGAGGGAGCTGCATTATGCTGTCATGCTGGGGAGGTAGGGAGAGGGAGCTGCATTATGCTGTCATGCAGGGGAGGGAGGGAGAGGGAGCTGCATTATGCTGTCATGCTGGGGAGGGAGGGAGAGAGAGCTGCATAATGTTGTCATGCTGGGGAGGGAGGGAGAGGGAGCTGCATTATACTGTCATGCTGAAGGAGGGAGGGAGGGAGGAGCTGCATTATGCTGTAATGCTGGGGAGGAAGGAGGAGAGGAGCTGCATTATGCTGTCAAGCTGGGGATGGAGGGAGAGGGAGCTTCATTATGCTGTCATGCTGGGGAGAGAGGGAGAGGGAGCTGCATTATGCTGTCATGCTGGGGAGGGATGGAGAGGGAGCTGCATTATGCTGTCATGCTGGGGAGGGAGGGAGAGGGAGCTGCATTATGCTGTCATGCTGGGAAGGGAGGGAGAGGGAGCTGCATTATGCTGTCATGCTGGGGAGAGAGGGAGAGGGAGCTGCATTATGCTGTCATGCTGGGGAGGGATGGAGAGGGAGCTGCATTATGCTGTCATGCTGGGGAGAGAGGGAGAGGGAGCTGCATTATGCTGTCATGCTGGGGAGGGAGGGAGAGGGAGCTGCATTATGCTGTCATGCTGGGGAGGGAGTGAGAGGGAGCTGCATTATGCTGTCATGCTGGGGAGGGATGGAGAGGGAGCTGCATAATGTTGTCATGCTGGGTAGGGAGTGAGAGGGAGCTGCATTATCCTGTCATGCTGGTTAGAGAGGGAGAGGGAGTTGCATTATGTTGTCATGCTGGGGAGGGAGGTAGAGGGAGCTGCATTATGCTGTCATGTCGGGGAGGGAGGGAGAGGTGGTCGCATTATGCTGCATGCTGCATTAATATGATGCAGCATAACTCCAGCAGTCTCACTACAGCTTTGTATGTTTACTGTATGTTTACAGTCGAATGAAAACCTGAGAGACTACTCAATATAAGTCCTTTCATTATCATTGTCACGGACACGGACACAAAAATTCAATGGATCTAAGTAACGAAAATAAGGAATAATTTAAGTTGTTGTCAAAGACTTTCATATGATTATTGTTTATAACTGAAGGTCTTGGAACTATTTTATCACAACAAAGAAATATAATGCAGTAAAACATGGACAGTGACGAAGTACAATAAAGAACAAACACAAACTGTGACATAGAGAACATCCAAGATACAGGAAGACAAACAATAGTAAAATGACAAGGACAGTCAGGAGGACACTGAAGGTGAAACTAACAAAAGATACCTGGAGGAGTTGTCATAAATATTGATTTATGTTTTTAACTTTTTGTACTTTTTTGAAGATTTTGTTTTCTCCATAATACAAAAATATCGGTTAATATTCGTTTTTATTCCAATAGGTATTTGGCATTTTTTTACCATTATCACTAGGATTATTTTCAGGTTAGGTCAGGTGAGGTCAGGTAAGGTAGGTTAAAGAATACCAAAATACAAAAAAATATAAATATCTACCAATTGGGGAAATTGGGATGAAAATTTTTTTTTACCCAATTTTCTCCAAGAGGTGTAAGATGATCTTGCAGCTTCATACAAATTCACTAAACAACAATAATAATCCAAGAGTTAGTAAGGCATCACCTGGTCATGTTAAGCCCACCTGGTGAAGATAAACATGTTGGTAATGTTTGTATCGTGACTGAACCACCTCACACAGCAGCCCTGAGGCTTTAGGCCACTGACTTAAGTGCTTACATTATACAAAATAACGCTCTGTAATGGCCGATGATGCTGTTTTGGTTGTCTAATTGTAGTTTCCAACACGGTAATTACAGCAGGTATCTTTTTATTATCCTGCCATTAAAATAATTAAGTGAATTTATAGACTTACGTAACATCATGAAAGTATAAACCGATGAATTAAAATTAAATAATTATCTTATAAAACAACTAATCTATTTAATTTTCCTTTGAGAGTTAAAGGGATAAAATACACACTAACTGGAGTCTAACTAACCTGGTGTGACTCCTCTCCGCCCCACCAACACATAATCATCCACTCCAGGTAACCTTACACCGCCTAATGGAGCCAAACCTAATAGAATCACACCGAACTTATCCAAATAAACTTTTCAGTGGGTAACCTTGACTCTACCACACCTTGGCTTTAGACGCTAGTATAAGTCTGGCTGGAGGGACCGTAGTCATTATAAGGGAAGCTTTTTAATAATAGCCATTACCTGCCTCCCGTTAACACTAATGAAATGTTCCTAAAATTAAACAAACTACAATTAAATCCAAATCCTTTTGAATATTTACATAATTTACTGGAGTGTTTCATTATGTTAGTGTGGGGGGCGTTTGTTGTGGCCAGGGACTCCTCTTCAGATAATATAAATACAGATAATGTTGTTTTAATAAGTAATCTCTTAATGAAAATGTAGAGAAAATTGGTCAACAAATCTTAACAGTTATCCTGATTTCTTAAAGAACAATAGAGGAATAAGAAGAGGAGGAGGGAAAGAAAAGAAAGCATAAAGAAAACAATATAACAAAGATGAACAACAGAAAAAATGAAGAGTAAGATAAAAGAAACTTAGACTGATCAAAAAGACGTATAACAATCTGATTAAAACTAATCACTATATTAGATCAGATCAGATCAGATCAAGGTTAGGTTAGTTTTGGTTAGATAAGGTCAGGTTAGGCTAGGCTAGGCTAGGCTAGGCTAGGCTAGGCTAGACTTGTTTTACACAAGGTTAGGTTAGGTTAGGTTAGGTCAGGTTAGACTAGGCTAGCCTAGGCCAAGGTGGGTGGAGCTTTGCTGACGTCAGCAGGCAGACTTCCTCGCCTACCTCTCACCTCTTATAAACAGAACATTTTGTGGCTCTATATACTGTACTTTGTTATCTCAGTATCTCACATAGAAAATAATGCTAATAGAGAGTTTAATCTTGCATATAACTTTAGCTAAGGACACCAGTCAGTGTGGTGGGTGATACACAGAAGGAAAGGTTAAAAGAAAAACAATGTATTTCAGTTATAGTCTTGTATTTAAATAACTGCAGCTTAAGATAGGGTAATGATGACTATATATACAGTTGCCTACAGGAGTTCTTTTCCTCCCTGTTTGTCCATTATACTAATAATGTAGACATGAGGTGACAGGAGTTATGACTTCATATGATAAGTGTTACAGCCACTGACAACAGATTATCAGATTATGGGTGGTGGGGGGGTGGGGGGGGGCAGTTAGAGCAGGTGATCACAGGTGCTGCCTTTGCCTCCAGGTGTGAGTGATGTGACAGGAATTATGACCTCACAAGACAAGTGTTACCTTCACTGACACTTGTTTCATCAAAAGATTAAACACGTAAACGTTTACAGTCATCCATAGACTCACATTTATGGTACAACAGTTGCAGAAGTGCATGCAACACACCTGGTTCCACATTGAGCTGAGAATCCAACGATGTAGTGTACTGATAGATGGGAAACGAAATTGACTTCTATCAGGCAAGTAGTGATAAGCTTTCGGGCTTAAGCTGCGAAAGGTCAGTACTCGACTGATATCCTCCTCAGACCAGTATATTACAGGGACACCAGTTGAGAACAAAATCACTTGGGAAGAGAAGAAAAAAAACTACTAAAAACATCATTAGTCGCAGCAGTAGCCTTGATAAAAGTATTTTCTCTTTGGTCTTGCAAATAAATCCTCTCCTTCTCCCATCCTTTTTTTTTTCTCAGTGAGAGGAACATCTCTCTCCCTCCTTACATCACCCAGTTCACGTTGTAAATCCACAGTGATCAGAACTGGTCTCTCTTCCTCTGACTTGTCTGCTACTATTAATGTTCCTATGTCCAATAGGGCAGAGAGAGAGAGAGAGAATTGTAACTATGTACAATTGCCTACAGGATAACCTTTCCTCCCTGTTGTGCTCATTATATTAATAATGTAGACATTAGGTGAGGTTCTTAGATTAGACTTTTGTGCAAGAGATAGGATACGTAGGACTTAGGTGTGTTCTCCTGTGGCTGGGATAGGGCATAAGAACATAAGAACATAAGAATGGAGGAAACTGCAGCGGGCCTATTGGCCCATACTGGGCAGTCCCGTTTACACCCAACCCCTATTGCTCATATGCGCATCCAACCTATGTTTGAAGCAATTCAGTTTAATGACCATTTTGACTTTGTTTTGTCGCCACCACTGACACCCGGCCAGTGTTTTCTTTTACCACTGGAATCGTTACTTCAATTTAAAACCATTGTTACGAGTTCGCTCCTGGTTGGATAGTTTGAGTACCTTTGTAATGTCACCTTTGTTTAGCCCTGACTTCCACTTATACACCTCTATCAGGTCGCCCCTCGCTCTACGTCTCTCGAGGGAGTGCAAATTAAGATGCTTTAACCTGTCTCTATACTCAAGGTTCCTAATGCCCGGGATTAATCTTGTCATTCTCCTCTGAATTCTTTCCAATGATTCTATATCCATCCTGTAATACGGTGACCAGAACTGAACTGCGTAATCCAGGTGTGGTCTCACAAGCGCAAGATACAGTTTTAGGATGACCTCGCTCGTCTTGTAACTAACACTCCTTTGTATGAACCCAAGTACTTTATTAGCCTTGTTACGAGCAAAAACTCATTGTTTACTTGGCTTAAGGTTCCTACTTATCATTACCCCTAAATCTCTCTCGCAGTCGGATTTTTCTATGGCATCGTTGTTCATCTGGTATCTGGTTTCCCTGTTTACATCTCCTATACTGAGTACTTTACATTTGTCCACGTTGAATTTCATCTGCCATTTTTCAGACCATTCAAAAAATTTGTTTAGATCTTCCTGTAGTTTTGTGGAGTCCTCGTCAGATTTAATAACACGTCCTATTTTAGTGTCATCAGCAAATTTGCTTATGTTGCTGTCTATACCGTCCTCATGTTAATTTATGTGTATATAATAAACAATAATTGTCCAAGTACTGAGCTAGCCAGGAACTCCACTTGTGTGGTGCTCCAGGCAGGACAGAATGCGTTGCGTGCTCCTGTGTTTCCTGTCCTGTAACCCACGCCTAATCCATTTCAGGATGTCACCTTTGATGCCATGAGCTTCACCTGGTGATGCTTTCGTGGGGGACTCTGTAGAGAGAAACTGCTAAGATCGAGATATACCACATCATAATTGTGCCCCTCGTCCGCAGTTCGAAAACTGATGAAAATAATGTTAATAGATTAGTTAGGCAAGAACGTCCGCTTGTGAAGCCATGCTGGGAATCATTGATCAATCGGTGCTTCTCCAGGTGATTTCGAATAGAGTTTGAGATGATTGCTTCCAATAATTTGCCTACTATTGATGTTAGACTGATTGGGCGGTAGTTAGAGGATAGTGATCTATCCCCCTTCTTGAAAATCGGTATTACATTCGCTATCCTCCAGGATTCTGGTAC
>NW_024717940.1:0-16885 GCF_018991925.1 Homarus americanus
ACGACAGTAAGTTTTCAAGGCTCAAGTGTCCTTATTTCCTGCCAATGGTTCCAAGAAAACCTTAAAACTTACAATTAATAGATAATTAAAGATTTTTGCTTCTTGTATGTATATATATAAAGCAAAGAAGTAAGTATGTTTGTTTGTGTGTCCGCACGAGAATCTCGGAAACTACTTTACCGATCTGTAGTGATGATGGATGGTGTTATATGTAGTGATGATGGATGGTGTTATATGTAGTGATGATGGGTGGTGTTATATGTAGTGATGATGGGTGGTGTTATATGTAGTGATGATGGGTGGTGTTATATGTAGTGATTATGGGTGGTGTTATATGTAGTGATGATGGGTGGTGTTATATGTAGTGATGATCTATCTTCTATCGATATAAAACAAAGAAGTATGTCTGTTTGTTTGTGTGTGTGTGTGTGTTTGTTTGTGTGTTCGCACGAGAATCTCGGAAACTACTTTACCGATCTGTAGTGATGATGGATGGTGTTATATGTAGTGATGATGGATGGTGTTATATGTAGTGATGATGGATGGTGTTATATGTAGTGATGATGGATGATGTTATATGTAGTGATGATGGATGGTGTTATATGTAGTGATGATGGATGATGTTATATGTAGTGATGATGGATGATGTTATATGTGTTATAAGTGTTTACATAACATGGTAGATATTACTGAGCCTTCATCAGGGGTTGGTGCCTCCCTCCAGGTTCCCAGAGGTACAACTATTGGCGACATTTTCTTATTCGATGGCAGCAGTTGAGTTAAATTCATTGGTTGGGAGGTACAGACAGAGTGTAAGTAGCTGTGGAAGTTTCGCGCTCCCTGATGTCGCCCAAATTGTCATAATTGAAGGTAACTGACTTGGCAACGGTAGTGCGCACGTTGGTCTTCTTAAGGATAGAGGCGGGGTGATGGTCGGCAACACTGGACAGAACTATAAACTCAGCAGCTTGGCGGTCAAGGTTGTTCAAGGTACCATGGGCACTGTAGTAGTTAACTTCCAGCTTGTTAGATGATTTTCGGCTGCGGCCAATGCTGTCACCTTCCAATCGTCCAACAGCCTTATCACAGGAGGCTTCGTCAAAGTATCGGATGTATGCGAAGCCATAGTGTTCATTTTTGTTGTCTTTTGCGGGCATCACAAATAGGTCGATCTGTCCACATTCCTCAAACAATGGTCGAATCTGCTTAGGGGCCACACCAGGGTAGATGTTTGTTGCAACCACCACGAAGCTGGTATCGAAGTCTACAACGAAATCCTTGCAAGCCTTCACCTCCACCTCAGACACCTTCGATACAGTGCGTTGGAACACCATTGTGATTTACTGACACTAACAGCTCTCTCACTGAGGTCAAATCAAAATTTGACCATACAGAAAGAATTACGGTTTAATAAGGTTGGAATTTAAAGAAATTGACAACAAAATGAAGCTCTGTTTATCACTATAGTGTTGAGGACTGGTGTTTGTAGAGATGATGGATGGTGTTATAATATGTAGTGATGATGGATGGTGTTATATGTAGTGATGAAGGATGGCGTTATATGTAGTAATGATGGATGATGTTATATGTAGTGATGATAGGAGGGTAATATATGTAGTGATGATGGATGGTGTTATATATAGTGATGATGCATGATGATATATGTAGTGATGATTGTTGGTGTTATATGTAGTGATGCTGGATGGTGTTATATGTAGTGATGATGGATAGAGTTATATGTAGTGATGATGGATGAGGTTATATGTAGTGATGATGGGTGGCGTTATATGTAGTGATGTTGGATGGTGTTATATGTAGTGATGTTGGATGGTGTTATATGTAGTGATGATGGATGATATTATATGTAGTGATGATAGGATGGTTCTATATGTAGTGATGGATGGTGTTATATGTAGTGATGATGGATGATGTTATATGTAGTGATGATAGGATGGTTTTATATGTAGTGATGATGGATAGAGTTATATGTAGTGATGATGGATGATGTTATATGAAGTGATGATGGGTGGTGTTATATGTAGTGATGTTGGATGGTGTTATATGTAGTGATGATGGATGGTGTTATATGTAGTGATGATGAATGACATTATATGTAGTGATGATAGGATGGTTCTATATGTAGTGATGATGGATGGTTTTATATGTAGTGATGATGGATGGCATGATATGTAGTGATGATGGATGGTGTTATATGTAGTGATGATGGATGGTGTTATATGTAGTTATGATGGATGGTGTTATATGTAGTGATGAAGGAAGGCATGATATGTAGTGATGATGGATGGTGTTATATGTAGTGATAGGATGGTTCTATATGTGGTAGTGGATGGTGTTATATGGTATTGATGGATGATGTTATATGTGATGATAGGGATGGTTTTACTATGTATGTGGATGCAGGTTATATGTAGGATGGATGATGTTATATGAAGTGATGATGGGTGGTGTTATATGTATGATGATGTTGGATGGTGTTATATGTAGTGATGATGGATGGTGTTATATGTAGTGATGATGAATGACGTATATGTAGTGATAGGATGGTTCTATATGTAGTGATGATGGATGGTTTTATATGTAGTGATGATGGATGGCATGATATGTAGTGATGATGGATGGTGTTATATGTAGTGATGATGGATGGTGTTATATGTAGTGATGATGGATGGTGTTATACGTAGTGATGAAGGATGGCATGATATGTAGTGATGATGGATGGTGTTATATGTAGTGATGATGAATGACATTATATGTAGTGATGATAGGATGGTTCTATATGTAGTGATGATGGATGGTTTTATATGTAGTGATGATGGATGGTGTTATATGTAGTGATGATGCATGATCTTATATGTAGTGATGATGGTTGGTGTTATATGTAGTGATGATGGATAGAGTTATATGTAGTGATGACGGATGATGTTATATGTAGTGATGATGGGTGGTGTTATATGTAGTGATGATGGATGGTGTTATATGTAGTGATGAAGGATGGTGTTATATGTAGTGATGATGGTTGGTGTTATATGTAGTGATGATGGATGGTGTTATATGTAGTGATGATGGATAGTGTTATATGTAGTGATGATGGATAGTGTTATATAAAGTGATGATGATGGATGGTGTTATATGTAGTGATGATGGATGATGTTATATGTAGTGATGATGGGTGGTGTTATATGTAGTGATGTTGGATGGTGTTATATGTAGTGATGATAGATGATATTATATGTAGTGATGATAGGTTGGTTTTATATGTAGTGATGATGAATGGTGTTAAATGTAGTGATGATGGATAGTGTTATATGTAGTGATGATGGATAGTGTTATATAAAGTGATGATGATGGATGTTGTTATATGTAGTGATGATGGATGTTGTTATATGTAGTGATGAATTATGGTGTTAGTGAAGATTGTGAAGTGAGATGTAGTGAAGATTGTGAAGTGACATGTAGTGAAGATTGTGAAGTGAGATGTAGTGAAAATTGTGAAGTGAGATGTAGTGAAGATTGTGAAGTGAGATGTAGTGAAGATTGTGAAGTGAGATGTAGTGAAGATTGTGAAGTGAGATGTAACAATTGTGAAGTGAGATGTGAAAATTGTAAAGTGAGATGTAGTGAAGATTGTGAAGTGTGATGTAGTGAAGATTGTGAAGGGAGATGTAGTGAAGATTGTGAAGTAAGATTTGGTAAAGATTGTGAAGTGAGATATAGTGAAGATTGTGAAGTAAGATGTGGTAAAGATTGTGAAGTGAGATGTAGTGAAGATTGTGAAGGGAGATGTAGTGAAGATTGTGAAGTAAGATGTGGTAAAGATTGTGAAGTGAGATGTAGTGAAGATTGTGAAGTAAAATGTGGCAAAGATTGTGGAGTGAGATGTAGTGAAGATTGTGAAGTGAGATGTAGAGAGGATTGTGAAGTGAGATGTAGTGAAGATTGTGAAGTGAGATGTAGTGAAGATTGTGAAGTGAGATGTAGTGAAGATTGTGAAGTGAGATGTAGTGAAGATTGTGAAGTAAGATGTAGTGAAGATTGTGAAGTGAGATGTAGTGAAGATTGTGAAGTGAGATGTAGTGAAGATTGTGAAGTGAGATGTAGTGAAGATTGTGAAGTGAGATGTAGTGAAGATTGTGAAGTGAGATGTAGTGAAGATTGTGAAGTGAGATGTAGTAAAAATTGTGAAGTGAGATGTGGTGAAGATTGTGAAGTGAGATGTAGTGAAGATTGTGAAGTGAGATGTAGTGAAGATTGTGAAGTGAGATGTGGGGAAGATTGTGAAGTGAGATGTAGTGAAGATTGTGAAGTGAGATGTAGTGAAGATTGTGAAGCGAGATGTGGTGAAGATTGTAAAGTGAGATGTAGTGAAGATTGTGAAGTGAGATGATGTGAAGATTGTGAAGTGAGATGTAGTGAAGATTGTGAAGTGAGATGTGGTGAAGATTGTGGAGCGAGATGTGAGTGAAGATTGTGAAGTGAGATGTAGTGAAGATTGTGAAGTGAGATGTAGTGAAAATTGTGAAGTGAGATGTAGTGAAAATTGTGAAGTGAGATGTAGTGAAGATTGTGAAGTGATATGTAGTGAAGATTGTGAAGTGAGATGTAGTGAAGATTGTGAAGTGAGATGTAGTAAAGATTGTGAAGTGAGATGTGGTGAAGATTGGCAAGTGAGATGTAGTAAAGTTTGTGAGAGTGAGATGTAGTGAAGACAGAGTGAAGAATGTGGTGAAAGGTGGCAGTAGAAGTAGTAATTGTAGAGTAAGATCATAGTGAAAGGTGTATTAAGAGATGTAGTGAAAGATTGAGAAGTGAGATGTGGTGAAGATTGGCGAAGTGAGATGTAGTAGAAGATTGTGAAAGTGAGATGTAGTAGAAGATTGTGAGAGGTAAGGAATGTAGTAGAAGATTGTGAAGTGAGATGCTTAGTGAAGATTGTGAAGTGAGATGTGGTGAAGATTGTGGGAGAGAATGTAGTGAAGATTGTGAAGTGAGATGTAGTGAAGATTGTGAAGTGAGATGTGGTGAAGATTGTGAGAGTGAGATGTAGTGAAGATTATGAAGTGAGATGTAGTGAAGATTGTGAAGTAAGAAGTGGTAAAGATTGTGAAGTAAGATGTGATAAAGATTGTGAAGTGAGATGTAGTGAAGATTGTGAAGTGAGATGTAGTGAAGATTGTGAATGGAGATGTAGTGAAGATTGTGAATTCAGATGTGGTAAAGATTGTGAAGTGAGATGTAGTGAAGATTGTGAAGTAAGATGTAGTGAAGATTGAGAAGTGAGATGTGGTGAAGATTGTGAAGTGAGATGTAGTGAAGATTGTGAAGTGAGATGTAATGAAGATTGTGAAGTGAGATGTAGTGAAGATTGTGTAGTGAGATGTAGTGAAGATTGTGAAGTGAGATGTAGTGAAGATTGTGAAGTGAGATGTAAAAATTGTGAAGTGAGATGTGAAAATTGTAAAGTGAGATGTAGTGAAGATTGTGAAGTGAGATGTAGTAAAGATTGTGAATGGAGATGTAGTGAAGATTGTGAATTCAGATGTGGTAAAGATTGTGAAGTGAGATGTAGTGAAGATTGTGAAGTAAGATGTAGTGAAGATTGAGAAGTGAGATGTGGTGAAGATTGTGAAGTGAGATGTAGTGAAGATTGTGAAGTGAGATGTAGTGAAGATTGTGAAGTGAGATGTAGTGAAGATTGTGAAGTGAGATGTAGTGCAGATTGTGAAGTGAGATGTAGTGAAGATTGTGAAATGAGATGTAGTAAAGATTGTGAAGTGAGATATGGTGAAGATTGTGAAGTGAGATGTAGTGAAAGATTGTGAAGTGAAATGTAGTGAAGATTGTGAGGTGAGATGTAGTAAAGATTTGTGGTAGGATGTAGTGAAGATTGTAGAAGTGAGATGTAGTGAAGATTGTGAAGTGAAATGTGGTGAAGATTGTGAAGTGAGATATAGTGAAGATTGTGAAGTGAGATGTAGTGAAGATTGTGAAGTGAGATGCAGTGAAGATTGAGAAGTGAGATGTGGTGAAGATTGTGAAGTGAGATGTAGTGAAGATTGTGAAGTGAGATGTAAATGAAGATTGTGAAGTGAGATGTAGTGAAGATTGTGAAGTGAGATGTAGTGAAGATTGTGAAGTGAGATGTGGTGAAGATTGTGGAGTGAGATGTAGTGAAGATTGTGAAGTGAGATGTAGTGAAGATTGTGAAGTGAGATGTGGTGAAGATTGTGAAGTGAGATGTAGTGAAGATTGTGAAGTGAGATATTGTGAAGATTGTGAAGTGAGATGTAGTGAAGATTGAGAAGTGAGATGTGGTGAAGATTGTGAAGTGAGATGTAATGAAGATTGTGAAGTGAGATGTAATGAAGATTGTGAAGTGAGATGTAGTGAAGATTGTGTAGTGAGATGTAGTGAAGATTATGAAGTGAGATGTAGTGAAGAATGTGAAGTGAGATGTGGTGAAGATTGTGAAGTGAGATGTAGTGGAGATTGTGAAGTGAGATATAGTGAAGATTGTGAAGTGAGATGTAGTGAAGATTGTGAAGTAAGATGTGGTAAAGATTGTGAAGTGAGATGTAGTGAAGATTGTGAAGTGAGATGTAGTGAAGAATGTGAAGTGAGATATAGTGAAGAATGTGAAGTGAGATATAGTGAAGATTGTGATGTAAGATTATAAAGTAAACTGTAGTAATTGAGGTTAAACGAACGCGGGTTATTCTGTAGTGTATCTGTGTCTTGTTAACGTGGAACCAACATGGCGGTGGTTCTCAATATAGATACGTTATTTTGCCGGGAATTTCTGTCAAAACGAAATATGAATCAACCATATTTAACCTAAATTAACCTAGCGGCTTTATTATATATTCTAAGATGTTTAAGTTGGATAGATCAGATCAGGTTAGGTTAAGTCAGGTTGGGTTAGGTTAGGTTAGTTTTGTTAATTTTGCCACTTAGAGGCTAGTTTATTGTGCCCCCATACTCATCCTGTGAGCGGTAGCGCAAAGAGATTACAAAGTGGTGTTAGATGGGGTAGGTGGTTAAGTTAAGTTTCAATAGGTTAGGTTAGATTATGTCAGGTTGGGATAAGTTAGATTAGGTAGGTAATAAGTAGATAGATTACAGTCGGTAGGTGGAAAACTTAGGTTTGATTAGGTTAGCTTATGTCAGACGGGGAGGTTAGGTTAGATTATGTCAGGTTAGGTAAGATTATGTCAGGTTAGGTTAGATTATGTCAGGTTAGGTTAGAATATGTCAGGTTAGGTTAGATTATGTCAGGTTAGGTTAGATTATGTCAGGTTAGGTTAGATTATGTCAGGTTAGGTAAGATTATGTCAGGTTAGGTTAGATTATGTCAGGTTAGGTAAGATTATGTCAGGTTAGGTAAGATTATGTCAGGTTAGGTAAGATTATGTCAGGTTAGGTTTGATTATGTCAGGTTAGGTTAGATTATGTCAGGTTAGGTTAGATTATGTCAGGTTAGGTAAGATTATGTCAGGTTAGGTTAGATTATGTCAGGTTAGGTTAGATTATGTCAGGTTAGGTTAGATTACCTCAGATTAGGTTAGATTATGTCAGGTCAGGTCAGATTACGTCAGGTTAGGTTAGATTATGTCAGGTTAGGTAAGTAGGTAGAGGTGGGTAAAAAAGGTTAGGTTAGGTCGGCAGGTTTTAGTGTAGGAGCTTAAGTAATCCCGTAAAAATTTCATGTTAATTTTTGACACCATACATCGTAATAATCCTTATAAACTATGTTAAGGAACTGTGGTGTAATTTTTTCTGAACGGTCTATTATAAGTTTTATGCCATTAAAGAAGTTTTATCAAAGAGCGGCGTAATGAACCACAGACTTATTACCATTAAGTCCTAAGTAACTTAAAACATGACTAATAACCTATGAACATGTAGTATTATATGATTACAATTTAACATAATATATCATGAATGCTGTTATAATATCTTAAGTGTGTTACAAACATGGCTGCTCATATTTGCCATCCTGTCTCTGGCAAAGAAGAGATTGCAGTAAGTAAAATTATTTGCTAAAGACAAATACTGGAAATTAAACATATACATATTACCATTATCTGAAAAGCTTAGAACCACCGTTTTATATTTATTAAAAGTTTGTAGTGTTATACATCATGTGTATACAAGTCACAAGTTATTATTTACGACATTGCTTCATTCCTCGTCATCAGAGTCTTCTGTGTACAACAGATTCCTTCACCTTGTTTAGGCATTTCTCATCATCTGCTTGACAGTTACACATCTCGGTGCATGTGAATGCTATTCTTTCTGATTCTTTCTGTATGAACATGACAATGATCCACATTTCCTGACGCCACATCCACATTTAACAAGTTCTGTGAATGCTTCTGGAGCTGGTGGTTGGTCTGATATTACTAGTATGAAACAGTCATTGTCAATCTTTCAGCCATGCTCTAATTGTGAAATCATTTCACTGTCTGCATCACAAGACCATAGAAGAGCTTGATACCTTCCCCTCAATATATGATACTTTAGAGTTGCTGCAGTCGCTGGTAGTTCTCCAGCTTCTGCCTGCGTTTTCTTGAAGAGATGCCATCTAAGTTTTGACAGTTTAGTGAAAGTCATTCGTGGACAGTAGAGTTTAAATACAAATTCCTCTAGCCCAATATACATGTCTGCTGGAGGCATTTGGTCTACTCAGCATCTTGAATGCATCTAGGACTTTTGTGTTAGATTTCATCAAAGTGCTCCAACATGCTTTCTTTCCTTAGCCAACAAATTTTCCAATGCAGTCAGATCCTGTGAAGGCATGGAAACCTGTAAGGCTCTCTGCCCAATGTGTCGTCGCTCACCAGTTCCTGTTATTATACAGTACTTGCATTTTCTCCAAGTTGAGGCTGCTTTAATATGCCAAACACATCAGTGTCTGGTGACTTGATATGTACAGTGCTGCCCTTCTGTGATGCATATACTGTATGTCCTGCTTAAGTTCTATAACTTGTGATAGCAATTTGATGGTTGAAGTCTTATTTGCTGCTTTCCACGACAGAAGATTAACCTTGGACATCTTTTCCCAGATGCTCAATGGACCAACAATACGTTCCTTGACAAAATTTTCATAATTTTGTCTTCCAACTTCATATGCACATAGATTGTCATATTTGGCATTTTCTGGCATTACAGCTCCAGTTACCAAGTTTAAAAGAGCATCATTTTCCTGGGATTACAGTCACCAATAACATTGTGTAGCTTCTGTACATCAGCATATTGACAGCTGACAATAGCTGTAGAGAGCTTATGGTGTTCTGTTCTTTTGTAATCTTTATGAGTTTGATATTTTATGTAATGAACTTAATTTGAAAACCCAAATGGTAGTATATGATCCTTTATCACCTTAGACACTCTGTGCGTCATGCCTCTCAAGTGATTTTTTCCTCTCTTACTTCTCTGGACAAATACGACCTTTATCCCATCAGAAAAAATATCACCATATATTTTCTTAATCTACAGGTGCCAAGGTTTAAAATGACAGATGGTGTTAAAAATTAACCTGAAATTTTTACGTGACCACATATTGTCTTGTGTTTCTGAGAGAACTTCACGGCTAAATAGCGCCTCTGTATTGATAGCCGGTACATGTCGTAATATCCACCGCTCATAGTTAAATCTTTATGTCCGTTTATTTTGTCCTAATTTAAGTATCAAAGAGTGTTTTCATTTTTAAGTATCTTAAGTATCTTTTTTCCTCACTCTTAAGTATCTAAGTATGATTTTTTTCATTTTTAAGTAACTAACCATATTTTTGTTTTCATTATAAAATGTGATTGATATAGACAACAGAAGTAAATATCAGCTGGAGGTCGTAAACGAAGCTGATGTGAAGTATTTTGACTCACTGTTCCCACGAACTAATTGCTTCACTGGTTTATACCGAAGAAATAAAACCGTCAACGAACCATCCGATTCAAATGTGTCTTAGGCGATACAGGGTGTTTATGCGTCACTCTGATACCAAGAATGACTTTGTGTACTGTGGTGAAGCTGGGGGTAGGATAGGGTTGGGTTGGGTTGGGATGGGTTAGGATTACGGATGTGTGGGAATATTCTGTCGCATTTTATAGGTATCTTGCGTCTTTCTCATTTTTCCTTCTTTATCATGAGTATCTGTGCCTATTAATACACCACCTCGCAGGATAGTGGAAGAGGAATGGATAGTAACGACATAATATTCTTCTTACATATACCTTAGCTTGGTTACAGGTAACACCAGGTAGAAGTTACATGACTCTTAAGAGTTTTCCTCGACTTGGCTGATTCAACTGTAAGACTTGCTGTATTTATCCTTATTAAAATCCTCCACCTGTAAGACCCTCCACTTGTAAGACCCTCCACCTGTAAGACCCTCCACTTGTAAGACTCTTCACTTGTAAAACCCTTTAGGGATTTGAAATTCCTTCTCGTCTTGGCTCCACTAGTACTGTACACACCCTCTCTAGCCTTAGTTTACAGTAATGTTGAAGTATATAATGAAGACTCACAGCTCATGGGTTAGAAAAACAAAAGATGCTTGTTTTATTTATTTATTTATTTATTTATTTATAGTTTATTTTAGAATCCCCGAAAGTTAGAACAAAATGGCTGACGGGACTCACAAGCGGGCGGTGTTTACAGTATGGACCAAGAATAAAAAATAAATGAAAAATAAAATAAATAAATCGTAAATTGGTGCATTGTTTCTCCAGGGGTAATTACAGAAGTACAAATGTTCTCCAGCAGTGGGTAACGATCATAGTCACGTATAGAGCTTCCGACGCAGGTAGATTGATATAGATGCATTACCTGGAGTTAGTGGGTTACAGGGGCCTCTTACACGATAATATTAAAGGTGTTTTTTCCTTCTGTTTGTGGCACTTGAGGTGTTTAGGTTAGGTTTAATTAAAATGGTTTAGTTATAATAGTTATATTACGATAAGTTAAGTTAAATTTAGAACTTCTGATTTGCATATATCGTGTTTTAGAAGGATTTGTTAGCTAATAAGTTTAATTTGGATAAGTTTAGTTTAATTTAGATCATTTGATTTTACAAGGTCGTATTATAATGACTGGGAACCATATAGAAACCTGTTAGAGAAGTAAATATTTCTACGGCAGTGAATGAGTAAGTCAATAAGTGGTGTATAGAGCTGCTGACGCAACTTAAACGGTATATACTGTACATTATATGTTATCAGAGCTTTCCTGTTGTACGTAACCGCCTCCGTCAAAGTGTCTTACTGGCTCATGTGAAGATTAGCCTCTAGTTTATTTAACCTCAAGATTAACTACACTGGCACTGCCTGACCTGACCTGACCTGACCTACCCTACCTAACCTAACCTAACTTAATCTAACCTAACTTAACTTCCCAGGTAGCGTTAGGTTAATCATTAGTTGAAATAAGCTGGGAGGGTTAATCTTCAGGTAATCTATCTTAATTAACAATTTTGGTCAGGTGAGGCCTTCCTTACCTTACTCGAGAGCAGGAGGAGGAGGACTTGCTAACTTCTACAGATCATCGTCAACCAAGGCAGATATTGAATACCTTTTGTTTACCATCGTGGCTTAAGAACACATCTTAACACCATAAGACTATTCGCCTCATTACAATAATACAGTAATTGATTATTGTATTCTAATAAAATTTACGGTGTATCTTGTGAACCAGATTTATTGTTTGACCTTAGTGAATGAGAAACTGGCTGAGGTGTATTGTGGTAAACATCCTTAAGAGCAGCTCTGTGTGTTCTTACGACCTCAAAGTAACACAAAAGGTAGCCAATATCTACCCTTGGTCAGTCACTTTATGTAGATGTCAATTGTGTCATTTTTCTAGACTTAGTGCCCCCTGGAGGAGAAAGCAAATACAATGTTGATTTATTTTGGTCACAACACACGCTAGTAGATTATTTTTTATTTTTTTATTATTTAACTAAATAATTAACACTATGTAGCTAACTAATTATATGACTCAAAGATGGTAACCAATATGGCGTCGATATTGTTCACATACTCTATGATAAATAGATGTATTGTCTGTTTAATTTTAGGGAAGAATTTAATTTATAAACTTTTGAGAATCTGGATACAGGAGTTTGGTCTTTGTGTGTGTGTGTGTGTGTTTGTGTGTGTGTGGTGATGATGCTGACGGATACTTTCCTCTGCAGTGAAAAAAATATCTTGACATTGCAAAGTTTAACTGTAAGCCGAAGGAACGTTTGTAATGTGACTTATTATGTGAAATTGTAACTTGAAATTCTTTGTGAAAAAATATTTCCCTATAAGGTTTGGCAGTAAATGAAGTATTACATTAAGGTGTAACTTGTAGTTCCTTGTGGAGTAATTTCCTATGTGGACGATACAGCTACTCCAGGGTGTAAGACCTAGAGTAGAAAGTCTTAAGACCTTACCTGAGGTTGAAAGACTCTTATAGTGGAACGTCTTAGGTATTGAAACTGTAATTACAGTAAATAAAATATAATCTACCTAAACATTCCTTCACCTGGCGACAACTAATGATACAGGTGGTGTAATAGCTCTTTAAAATTCCTCCGTTTGATATAATAATGACCACACATGAACTTATAATGTGCAATATCTTGATAACACATTAGCTGCAACATTACACATAGTCTAGTGTATGTGTAGTGAGGGACATCTACCTAAATGAGTTACAGAATGTGGAGTTGAGGCAAAAAAATGTTGGAACATGTTTGAGATCATCAGTTGAGCCAAACGTTTATACTCAATATTGTTTTAATGGTATTTTAGAGCGACCGAAAAATGTAAACAAAATGGCCGGCTAGGCTCGGGGGATCCACGAGTCCTCTTATAAAGGATCGACAATAAATGAAAACAAATCAGATTAATTTAAACACATTTCCAAGAGTATTAGATCCTGTAAAGAGAGAAAATTAATACTTGATATTTGTAGAAGCTTTTTTTTTCGTCCGTTTTCGTCTTGGTTAAAACAATTGTGGTGGCGTTACCTGTTCCAAACGGTAGACATCAAGGAAATGGATCAAGACCTTAATACTCAAAGGTACACATGATGATTTGTTCCCAAGTCCGAGGATTTACTTCACAAAACAGATTAACTTTAGGATACAATGATGGCGAACAAAATAACATCAACATTGCGTACAGTACATATCTTGCTTTGACTCTTAACTCTTGTAATTTTTCGTAATGTTAGTGAATGAAATTGAGATTCTGGGCATATTTTCTTGTTTTTCTTTCTAATCAAGTGTAAAGGAAGATGTACTGTTTATTGATGGATTTGGTGATGTCTTAATAGTGTATTAGTGTGTTAATATTACACAGGTTTGGTATAGTGGTGACGGTAATGTAGTGTAGTAAGATTTTAACACATGGAGGTGAATTTGTCTTTTATGTTGAGGATTTAAGAACATAAGAACATAAGAAAATAAGGAGTCTGCAATAGGCCGGTTGGCCTGTGCATGGCACCTCCTGTCGAGAGTTACTACCACTCTCTATCATCCATGAATCTATCTAGCCTCCTTTTGAAACTTTACAGAGTTTCCGCACTTACTACAAAGTTGCTAAGCTTGTTCCACTCGTCCACCACCCTATTTGTGAACCAGTTTCTTCCTATCTCCCTCCTAAACCTAAACTTATCCAACTTGAATCCGTTGCTCCGAGTTCTATCCTGCTCGGATATTATATGAACTTTATCTCCATCCCCTTTATTGATTCCTTTCACCCACTTAAATACTTCTATCATATCTCCCTGCACTCTTCGTCTTTCTAGGGAATGCAAGTTAAGTTTCTTTAACCTATCCTGATATGGAAGGTTTCTAAGTCCCGGAATCATTTTTGTCATTCTTCGCTGCACCGACTCTAGTTAATTTATATCCATTCTATAATAGGGACACCAGAACTGAACCGAACTGAACATACATACATACATACATACACAGGCATACATACACATTCCCTTGACATAAAAGACATTGAATGAAACGAAGTATAAAGGATGATATTAAACAAGGCTGATCGTGTCATTGTGTAGACAGGTGAAAATGAAGACCAATTTACTTACCTGTCGAAAACACCGTCTCGGGTCTTATTGATCGATGAGCGAGTATTGGATTCGTTTCTGTCCGTGTGTGAGTGAACTACATATTCTTTTAGTAACATGTTGATATATGTGGATCAAACTTGGTAAGATGGATAGATGGATAAATGCCACAGGAGGATATTTGGTTCTGGGATGGATTACTGTAGGTCAAAGGTTAAGGTCTTATTGCAATTTACCTGTGAGGATTTTGTATTTATTTTTTTTGTATGGTTCAGGTATACAGATTTGTTGGGTTAATTTTTGGTATTTAAATTCGGAATAATAATAATAATAATAATCTGTAATAAAACAAAGAAAAACAAAATTAACAAAGAACACACACACACACACGCGCGCGCGAGCGCGCGCGCGCGTGCAAAAACAAACAACAACAAACAAACCAAACAACGAAGACACGAAATATACCCCAGTATTGTTTATAACGGGACAAACATACACTGAGAACACCCCCCCCCCAGCACCATCCCCGCCCAGCATGGCTCCTAGGCGCTGCTAAGATGGACAAATTTATCTCCTGACGATACAATGCCTCCTGACGATACAATACCTCCTGACGATACAATACCCCCTGACGGTACAATACCCCCTGACGATACAATATACCTCCTGACAATACAATATACCACCTGACGATACAATATACCACCAGACGATACAATATACCACCTGACGATACAATATACCTCCTGACAATACAATATACCACCTGACGATACAATATACCTCCTGACAATACAATATACCACCTGACGATAAAATATACCACCTGACGATACAATATACCACCAGACGATACAATATACCACCTGACGATACAATATACCTCCTAACGATAAAATACCTCCTGACGATACAATATACCACCTGACGATACAATATACCACCTGACCTGACGATACAATATACCTCTTGACGATAAAATACCTCCTAACGATAAAATACCTCCTGACGATACAATATACCACCTGACGATAAAATACATCCTAACGATAAAATACCTCCTGACGATACAATATACCACCTGACCATAAAATACCTCCTGACGATACAATATACCTCCTGACGATACAATATACCACGTGAAGATACAATATACCGCCTGACGTTACAATACCTCCTGGCCATACAATACCTCCTGACGATAAAATACCTGATGACGATACAATATACCACCTGACGATACAATATACCACCTGACGATACAATATACCACCTGACGATACAATATACCACCTGACGTTACAATATACCTCCTGACGATACAATATACCTCCTGACGATACAATATACCTCCTGACGATAAAATACCTCCTGACGATACAATACCTCCTGACGATACAATATACCTCCTGGCCATACAATACCTCCTGACGATACAATACCTCCAAACGATACAATATACCACCTGACGATACAATATACCTCCTGACAATACAATATACCACCTGACAATACAATATACCACCTGACGATACAATATACCACCTGACGATACAATATACCACCTGACGATACAATATACCTGACCTGACGATAAAATACCTCCTAACGATAAAATACCTCCTGACGATACAATATACCACCTGACGATAAAATACCTCCTAACGATAAAATACCTCCTGACGATACAATATACCACCTGACGATAAAATATTTCCTAACGATATATACCTCCTGACGATAATATACCACGAAGATACAATATACTACTTCCTACATACAATACTTCCTGACGATACAATATACCACCTGACGATACAATATACCACCTGACGATACAATATACCACCTGACGATACAATATACCACCTGACGTTACAATATACCTCCTGACGATACAATATACCTCCTGACGATACAATATACCTCCTGACGATAAAATACCTCCTGACGATAAATACCTCCTGACGATACAATATACCTCCTGGCCATACAATACCTCCTGACGATACAATACCTCCAAACGATACAATATACCACCTGACGATACAATATACCTCCTGACAATACAATATACCACCTGACAATACAATATACCACCTGACGATACAATATACCACCTGACGATACAAATATACCACCTGACGATACAATATACCACCTGACAATACAATATACCTCCTGACAATACAATATACCACCTGACGATACAATATACCACCTGATGATACAATATAAATACAATATAATATACCACCTGACAATACAATATACCACCTGACGATACAATATACCACCTGACGATACAATATACCACCTGACGATACAATATACCACTGACAATACAATATACCACCTGACGATACAATATACCACCTGACGATACAATATACCTCCTGACAATACAATATACCACCTGATAATACAATATACCTCCTGACAATACAATATACCACCTGACAATACAATACACCACCTGACAATACAATATACCACCTGACGATACAATATACCACCTGACGATACAATATACCTCCTGACGATAAAATATACCACCTGACGTCACAATACCTCCTGGCCATACAATACCTCCTAAAGATAAAATACCTCCTGACGATACAATATACCGCCTGACGTTACAATACCTCCTGGCCATACAATACCTCCTGACGATAAAATACCTCCTGACGATACAATATACCACCTGACGATACAATATACCACCTGACGATACAATATACCACCTGACGATACAATATACCACCTGACGATACAATATACCTCCTGACGATACAATATACCT
>NW_024717941.1:0-5000 GCF_018991925.1 Homarus americanus
AGCTTAATTACACAGTTTGTTGTGTCCAAGCAGGTAGTCATTGGTATGGGACTCGTTTTTCTTTCCAGAGAGTATTGTAGTGTCCGTGCAGGGTGCTGGGGAAGGATCTTGGTACCACTGTTTATTGTGTGATGAACCTCGAGTGAGATAAGACAGGGGGCGGAAAGGCTGTGTCAAGTAAACGTCTCCCGGCCTAGTTGAAGGTGGGACGTGTGTGTGTGTGTGTGTGTATGTATGTACGCATTACGCATTTCTGTTCCTTATAGTTACTGGGGATATGAAAACATAAGATACACACACACACACACACAGGTTGATGAATAAATAAAAAGACTGATTCAAAGAGTAAGATAGAGACAGCTACGATAGGTTGGATGCATTTTAAGTCACAATCAGCATAGAGTGTAAGGTTGGGGGTGGACACTGGCTTCACATACAGAGTTAATTAGTATTCCGCCTGCTTACCTGCCCGTGGCTGTGTTATGGGAATTACCTTTTTCGTTGTGTGTTGATGACAGCTGAAGGAAGTAAGCTGTTGATGTGTGTTGGTGACAGCTGAGGGAGGTAAGCTGTTGATGTGTGTTGGTGACAGCTGAGGGAGGTAAGCTGTTGATGTGTGTTGGTGACAGCTGAGGGAGGTAAGCTGTTGATGTGTGTTGGTGACAGCTGAGGAAGGTAAGCTGTTGATGTGTGTTGGTGACAGCTGAGGGAGGTAAGCTGTTGATGTGTGTTGGTGACAGCTGAGGAAGGTAAGCTGTTGATGTGTGTTGGTGACAGCTGAGGGAGGTAAGCTGTTGATGTGTGTTGGTGACAGCTGAGGGAGGTAAGCTGTTGATGTGTGTTGGTGACAGCTGAGGGAGGTAAGCTGTTGATGTGTGTTGGTGACAGCTGCGGGAGGTAAGCTGTTGGAGATTCTTCAGGTGGTTCTTATTTTGTGGCTCAAGTCATTTGTGTTTTTCTCACCGATCATTTCAAAGTAACTGATGCAATATTGTTATTGATCTTGAAGGGTAAATATTTCTAGTGCCTCTTCTCTTCTCTTCCTGACGTTATTTCTCATACAACAGTCTCCCCAACATACCTTGACCTGACCTGACCTGACTTGACCTGACCTCACCTATCCTGGCTTTAAAGTATATTCCATCCCCAGTGAAAAAAATTATTCTTGTGCAATAATCCAAATAATCCTCAAAAATTATATTCTTCTCTCATTTGCATACTCATCTATCTCTTTTATGCCTTTTATCCCTCAGTTCCTCTTCTCATATTATTATTTTTTTGTTTCTCTTGTTTTCTCTTCACTACTCGGACACGAACTCTTCAGATTTTATCGTTACTTTTGTAGTGTTATTTGTAGACGTGTTCAAGACCTGTTTCTAATTCTTAAGAAAAATAAAACTTTTCTACTCTGGCAAGAACACCTTTGTCTTTAGTCCTGAGTTGACAGAGTGTGGGTGTAAGTGTAGGTTGGAGAATGTGGGGTGGGTGTAGGTGGGAGAATGTGGGGTGGGTGTAGGTGGGAGAATGTGGGGTGGGTGTAGGTGGGAGAATGTGGGATGGGTGTACAGTAGGTGGGAGAGTGCAGGTGTATGTGAGAGTACAGGTTACCTAAAAGATGTAAAGGGGAGTGGATAGGTCAGGGTCAACACATCCATGGATAGGAGATTGAACAGGAAATAACCCAACCATCTTTTTTACAATATTCCATCCGGCTTACTGGTAGTGTGCCCGGCTCTCTCTTATGTCAGTACGGGGTTACTTTCCGTTGGGTGGTGGGGTGGGGGGGGGGTTATAGGTGACGAGTATGACGGATACAAGAAGTAACAGTGTGACGGATTACTACGTGTGATGGATACGTCGTAAAACAGTGTAATAATAATGATGATGATGATGATGATGATGATGATGAACGGTTTATTGAAGGAACATGGCAATCAAAACGCTGAAAATATATAATAAAGAATTGCTAAAAGTTATATAATTGGGGAATGGGTCGCTTGATTGACAAAATTATACAAGTGACTTAAATGGTATACATACAGTTTATAATATATAATGACAAGGGGAGAGGGTCAGTTAACAAGGAATTTCAGCACAGTTACAGTATAAAATAATTGGCTGGGAGTAAACACACAGGTTAACTACGAGTTGTTGATCATTTTTACAATGGTTGGGACTGGGCTGTTCTTATAGCGATCAGTACGTGCTCGTATGGGCTGGTTGCAGTTGTAATATCGAAGAGCAATTCTCGGACGAGGGATCTCAGGTGGAAGCAGGAGCGGTGTCGAGGATGGTGCATATGCTTCTCTCCTAAAACTTGCAGATGAGGTCGTGGTGATGATCAGTGTGTTGAGTGTTTCTTGATATGTGGTGTAGGAGGGGGAGAAGGTAGTCTTGCATTCTTTCTAGGTGTCCTCGATGAGTAGGATGACAATCTGACGGATGCATGAGATAGTGTGACTTAAAAGTCCGGCATACAACAAAACACGTAATTTTCGCGCGCACTGTGTGTGTGTGTGTGTGTGTGTGTGTGTGTGTGTGTGTACGCGCGCATTTTCTTCAGTCTACATATTACTCGGTATGGTGCGCCGCTTATCAAGAGCTGAGTTTAGTGATAAAAGGTGTTTTAACTGGTGAAGTTATGAAGCGTCTATGATGATGGCGCCACGCTGAAAGTAATGTTTCACCTACAAAAAGAGTCCAACACGGAAAGGTCATTTCCCTGCGTTAATAGCATTAAGCCGTGTCCAGGTGTGTGAACTTAACTCAAAGTCTATAAGAGACGGAAATAAATGCTTTTGCGACTCAACCTATTTGGTGATATTTACTTTACATGAATATTAAGTCAGAACTAGTTGAAGGCTGTTATCACACCTTTGACTATACAGGATGTTAATTATAAATCGAGATTGTTAGCCTAATATACATTTTTATATGACAATTATATGACCTTTATACAACTGAGAGCGTGTTGATGGTGCCGACGACTTATGAATAATGTTATTTACTTTTGCTATTTTTTTTTACTATATTCAGTGACTCTAGTGACCCAAATGGAGGTAAATATACACCATTAAAAATATTTATAATAAAAAGGTGAAATCAATGTTTGTTTTTTTTCCTTTGCTGGACACATTACACCGCGTTATGTAAACCCTGAAGTCGACGGTCCAATTTTTAACACAAACTTGTCATTCGTTCCCCTAGAATTTTACGGTGACTCAGGCAAGAACAATCGTGATCCAAACTCATACGTGTATCTCTCTCTCTTTTCTCCCCAGATGTGTTGAGGATGACGTCAGCAGATTATGAGTGCAGCAGGGAAGGGAAGGGTGAAGGAAGAGGAAACAGGGGCACGCTGCTAGGGTCATGGCGTTCCAGGGGATGAAAAAATAATTTTCTCTCTGTTACGGAGTGATGGAGGGAGGTGATACTGACTGGTAAGGTGTATTGTACTAGCCAGAGGTAGATCTATATTGATGAACAGTTGGTAAAGTGCTGATGAGGAGTAACCTAACCCAACCAACCTAACCAAACCTAAACAAACCCAACCTAACCTAACCAAACCTAACCTAACCAAACCAAACCTAAACAAACCCAACCTAACCTAACCTAACCAAACCTAACCTAACCAAACCTAACCAAACCTAACCTAACCAAACCAAACCAAATCCAACCCAACCTAAGCGTAAGAAGGACACTTTGATCATGAGTGATTTGGATAAGATGAAGAATTGGGAAAGAAAAAACTAAAATGGGTTAAAACGGAGAAATAAGAGAAATGAGGGAAGAAATGTAAGGCAGGGAAGAGGTGAGGGGAACAGAGGGGAGAGGGATAAGCAGTACCGGGTGGATGAGATTGAGGGGAGAGTAGAGACTTGACAAGGTGAGGGGGATCAGAGAGGGGAAAAGGGATGACCGCATTACCTGGTGGATGAGATGAGAGGGGTGAATGGTGTTGACTGGATGAAGGGATCAGAGGGGTGAAATTGAGGGAGGGGTGGTTCCTAGGTGAGGGGAGAGGAGTGAATGTTTGAACTGGGCAAGGGGATCAGAGGGGAGTGAGGTCAGGTGTGTTGGCTGGGTCAGGGGGAAGAGGAAAGAGACGGGTGAGGGTGGGGAAGGTGAGGGCAGGGGCGATGTTGGGTGAGGGGGTGTTGGTAGGGGTAAGGAAAAAAGTAAATTGGATAAAAGCAGAATGCATTTCGTGGGGGGGGGGGGGAATATGTGTCAGGGAATTAATTGCTTTGTGCCCTTCACTCTTTCTCTCTTCACCTTTTTGGTATTTTTCTCGGGCGTTTATCATTCTTCTATATCAACGTCATTCGTATTAATTCATTCATTCAATCATTCATTCGTTCATTCATTCGTTCACACACTTGGTTACACTTGATGCCTTTCGCCGTCTCTACTCTCACTCACTTCCTTACCAAACAAAATCGTACCTAAGCTGAGCGAAATTAGTTATAATTGAAGGTAATTCTGAAAGTTTGAGTAATTTTCCTACAAACGTGTTAATAATTCAATGATTTTAAGACGTGATTGTGTATTTTTGTCCATGATTCCAAAATTTTCTTCTTCTTTGTTTAAATTTGTCTTGTTATAAATCAGGAAAAAGTGTATTCTGAGTATTGACTCGAAGGTTTTAGAGTTATTCCTGTTTTATTGGAACTATAGATGTGATGCCATACTACACTTCAGAAACAAAAAATGAAAACAATTCCCCTCTCTTCGCTTTTAGAGTTTTTGTGTAATTAGCAGAAATCCAATATGACCTCCACCGGAAAAACAAAACTATTTCCTATTTTTTTTAATGTATCAGTCACTATTAAAAATATTTGGACCAATTATAGTGTAGATCACAGGAAGTTTTTTAAATAAGTTATAAGGAATCTAGTTTCGCTAATGAATGACGTTGTTTAGAATATTTTATTTGTATATACATCCGTGTTAATGAATTACACAACGTTTTTAACATGCATGGTAATCACATATGACTC
>NW_024717942.1:0-2227 GCF_018991925.1 Homarus americanus
AACACTACTAGCAACAGACTATACACACACACTATAAACACACTATACACACAACACTACTAGCAACAGACTATACACACAACACTACTAGCAACACACTATACACACAACACTACTAGCAACACACTATACACACAACACTACTAGCAACAGACTATACACACAACACTACTAGCAACACACTATATACACAAACACTACTAGCAACAGACTATACACACAACACTACTAGCAACAGACTATACACACAACACTACTAGCAACAGACTATACACACAACACTACTAGCAACAGATTATACACACAACACTACTAGCAACACACTATACAACACTACTAGCAACAGACTATAACACAACACTACTAGCAACACAACACTACAGCAACAGACTATACACAACACTACTAGCAACAGACTATGCACAACACTACTAGCAACACACTATACACACAACACTACTAGCAACAGACTATACACACAACACTACTAGCAACAGACTATACACACAACACTACTAGCAACACATATACACAAAACACTACGAGAACACATATACACACAACACTACTAGCAACAGACTATACACACAACACTACTAGCAACAGACTATACACACAACACTACTAGCAACACACTATACACACAACACTACTAGCAACAGACTATACACACAACACTACTAGCAACAGACTATACACACAACACTACTAGCAAAACTATACACACAACACTACTAGCAACAAACTATACACACAACACTACTAGCAACAGACTATACACACAACACTACTAGCAACACACTATACACACAACACTACTAGCAACAGACTATACACACAACACTACTAGCAACAGACTATATACACAAGCACTACTAGCAACAGACTATACACACAACACTACTAGCAACACACTATACACACAACACTACGAGCAACACACTATATTACACAACACTACTAGCAACACACTATACACACAACACTACTAGCAACACACTATACACACAACACTACTAGCAACAGACTATATACACAACACTACTAGCAACAGACTATACACACAACACTACTAGCAACATACTATACACACAACACTACGAGCAACACACTATACACACCCACTACTAGTATACACACAACACTACTACACACAACACTATTATAACACACTATACACTCAACACTACTAGCAACAGACTATACACACAACACTACTAGCAACAGACTATACACACAATACTAGCAAAGACTATAACACAACACTACTAGCAACTGACTATATACACAACACTACTAGCAACACACGATACACACAACACTACATAGCAACAGACTATACACACAAATACTACTAGCAACTGACTATATACACAACACTACTAGCAACACACGATACACACAACACTACTAGCAACAGACTATACACACAACACTACTAGCAACACACTATACACTCAACACTACTAGCACACAATTATACACACAACACTACTAGCAACAGACTATACACACAACACTAGCAACAGACTATACACACACACATTAATAGCAAGACTATACAAAACACCAATTTAACAGACTATACACACAACACTACTAGTAACATATTATACACACAACACTACTAGCAAAAGACTACACACAACACTACTAGCAACAGACTATACACACAACACCAATAGCAACAGACTATACACACAACACCAATGGCAACAGACTATACAAACACTACTAGCAACAGACTATACACACAACACTACTAGCAAGCAGACTATGCACACAACACTACTAGCAACAGACTATACACACAACACTACTAGCAACAGACTATATATAAAATAACATTAGCAACAGACTATACACACACAACACTACTAGCAACAGACTATACACACAATACTAGCAACAGACTATACACACAACACTTACTAGCAACTGACTATATACACAACACTACTAGCAACACACGATACACACAACACTACTAGCAACAGACTATACACACAACACTACTAGCAACACACTATACACACAACACTACTAGCAACACACTATACACCAACACTACTAGCAACAGACTATACACAACACTTACTAGCAACAGACTATACACACAACACTACTAGCAACACACTATACACACAACACTTAGCAACAGACTATACACACAACACTACTAGCAACAGACTATACACACAACACTACTAGCAACAGACTATACACA
>NW_024717943.1:0-16107 GCF_018991925.1 Homarus americanus
AAAAAAAAAAAAAAAAAAAAACATATGACTCAATACAACTATTCATTAGCAACACAAAACATATCATTCCTAAGAAATCCTTCCATACTATAAATTAACCCAAGAACCTCCAAAGCCCCCCTCTCCTCCTCTCGCCTCCCCTCTCCTCTCCTCTCCTCCCCACCTCCTCCCGACAACCGAACCATACCTGACCTTATAACAATTATCCTAACCCTCCCTCTCTCCCCTTACTACATTTACATGCAAACACATACACACTCACACAACAACCCCCCTTAAGCAATTTTAAATCACCTTAAATTAACATACAACCTCCACCCCCAGCAATCCCCAAACACAAACTCCCCCCCTCCCACAACCAATCTCCAAACACCTCCCCCCCGCCAGGCAAAGCCACCTTGCAAATCGACCTAACTCCAAGACTGAAACTTAACCTATATCTCCTCCTCATCTGCATTACAATTTGACATAGCTCAAATCTTTGCACTCCTGCCTATTACTAAACAACTCTCCTGCAGTACACTCATCCTTCTCCTCTGAATACTTTGACATTTTTCAAACTCCGCAAGATTCTAAACTCTTCCTCAACTCTCTCCATTTCTCTCCTAACATGGCTAAAAAGACCCACAACTCTCAGAACCAAATCAAACATACCCAACGTCTGTGACATCCAATTCTCAATAAAATTGACCTAACTCAAGACTGAAACCACTCAAACCTATATCTCATTCTCGTCTCCGTTCATAATTTGACAAAAAAGCTCAAATCTGTCTGCTGCTATTACTAAAAACTCTCCTACGATACGCTCATCCTTCCTTACTATGAATACTTTGACATTTCAAGCTCAAAGATTCAAAAACCCTTCCTCCAACTCGCTCCGTTTCTCTTTGACATAGCTCAAAGACTTTACCTTCATCTTTCTCCAAACAACCCTACGACTAGCTAAATTTCCATATTTTCACCTTCTCTGTTTACTTTGATCGTGTGCTGCCTGTGCGTCCGTCCACCTGCGCTTCTCGGCTTGCGCCGCCGCCGTGGCGGGGCGGTTCTTCCTACGCTTTGCCAACACTGCCTAGGCTAAGACGACAACCAGAGCACCCGCGTTGGCCCTTTGCTTGCCCGGACCTGCTCCCGCCCCCACTCTGCCTCGTCCTGATTTATGATAGTTGCACCCTCAGGGCATAATGCCTACCTCCTTACGCAAGCGGTGTTTAGCCACTGCACCTGTTCTCTCCTTCTAAAATTCACTTCTATCCTCCCTTTATCCTTCCTCTGAACCTCCTTCCCCCCTGTCACTAGCATTTTTTAGTTCTAGTTCTGAGCCTTTCTCGATTGGAGCCAGGACCTGCAGAGGAAACAGCCGCAGAGCGACGGGGACGCCGGAGAACAAACAGACACAGCTGATTGGCTAGTTCTGGGACCTCTCCCACCTTCCCACTTACCCGGGAAATCACAAGCACTTGACTCCAATTCTCCATAACTGACAAATCTGTTGATTCAATCGACACATTGAGCCTCTCCTACAGTATCGGACCTCCCTTAGGAACCCCGAATGCTGCTGAGGGGCTTGGTGTGAAGAGAGAGTCATCAGTAAGTTTTCAGACCTTTTTCTACCACTATAACCTTTATCTTCCGTGCCGTGAAAGGACCTATTCCCCTGTCAGTTGACGTACAGGGGAGTATTCGTCTGGAAACGCCCTCTGTCCCCACACCTCGCTAGTGCGTGTTTGTGTGAAGGGTGGAGGGTCAGCACAGCCTGCCGATTCGCCTGGGAACCTCTGTGATAGTGCAGGGCCTCCCCTACGTGAGGGGCGCAGGAAATCAGGGACAATTGTTAGGGGAGATCTCCATAAATCTCCAAATTTGAAATCAGTAAACATGCCATCTATTAAAATAAAAGTGGACCGTACCATCCAACCGTGCACAGACCTCGCCTCACTCATTTTTCAGCTGACCTTGATATTTCAGATCCGTTCCTTCACAAACGACGATATCATCAAAATCTTTGTACAAACTGACGAAGAGGCCGACCAATTCCACTCCCCAGCAATAAACAACAAACTGAAAGATAATGGCTTAACGGTCCTCAGCTCCCCTGAGTACCGTTCAAAATGCACCCTCATATGCAGGAAAGTAATCCCACCTATTCTTGACAACCCAAACCTTTTGAATGATCTCAACTCACACAACACCTCCCAAATGACATATGCAGCCCGGATGGGAACTCTCCCCATGTTAAAAATCACTACAGCTACACAAACTGACGCCATCAAATTAAAATCTAACGGAATAAAACTCGGCAACAACATCATCCCCTCACGAAACATTGAATTCCCACACTACATACCAGTTCACCAATGCTACAATTGCTACCAATTCGGACACAACACCAACCGTTGCAGTAACACACTGACTTGTTCAAAATGTGCCAATCAAGGCCACTCATACAGAAACTGCACTGCCACTGTAACTAAATGCTGCAATTGTAAAGGCCCACACTCTGCCATCAGCAACAAGTGCAAAATCAGACAATATAACAGCACACCACCACTCCCTCCCCGCCGACCCTCACCTCCCACAGCACCACCTCCACCTCCCACCACTCACTCCCTACTCCCACGACCCTCCCCACCCACACTTGCTGGACCAACAACCTGACCGCCCCCACCTCCCTCCCCCGACACTGACGCAAAAATCACCACCATCATACTTTTGGCACATACCCTAAGCAACGGTAACAGATCACTTTTTCTAAAACTGGCAATTGATGGTTTGAAGGCGAACGGCCTCCCTACCATAAACATTCCTGACTCCTTCAGAACCGGTCCCGACCTCATCTTCCCCACTGTCCCCATCTCCGACCATCCCAACCCCCCCACCCCCAGAGAATCCACTGTCTCCTCCTCCCCTCCACTTCTGCCATGCCCACACCTGACTTATCTCACCAATCTACCATTACCTCACCCCCCAGAGTAATCAGTCCAAAACCTCCCGGCCCCTCCACCTCGACCTTGCCTACACCCGACTTCTCCCACATGACTACGTTGAACTCCCGGACCACAAACACCCAAACCAAACCCAATCCTCCCCTAACACCCCAGACTCCCAAGAATAAAATGGCAGCCCATCCCCCCACAGAACTAGTGGTCAAGACCCCTAGACCAAAGAGGAAGAACACCTCCCCCCTTTCTCCCTATACACCTGACAGCAAAAGAATTATACAATACACACATCCAACCAAATCAATAATCAAAGTAAATCTATACGGCACTACCCCAAAGGAAACAGAAATCAACCCCGACACGAACCTAGCACACTCCCCTCATCCTCCCGACTCCCCCACACACAGTCACGTAACCGCCCATCCCTCCGTTTGCATACACAACCTCATACCACCACCCTCGCTCACTGTCACTCGAAATTTGAACCCCTCATCCCTGCACCCCAGAATTTCCATCTTTAAGTACTAAACAGACCAAACACTCCCCTCCCACCTCCCTTATATTAATATCTTCCCTATAACCACACCCAACAATTTCCCCCCAAATTAAACCTAACCTCTCCTTAACCCTCACCCAACGATTCCCACCCAACCTAACCAAATCAACCCAACCTAATAACCTAACCTCTCCTCAGCCCACACCCACCGACTCCCACCTAACCTAACCCATTCAACCTAACCTAACTTAAGACCAATTCTCTCCTCCCCCCCCTCACTCCAAACCCCACGCCACCAACTCAAACTCAAGACCACTCCGAAAAAAAAAAAAAAAAAAAAAAAACTAACCCACTCAACCTGCACTAAAAAAAGAAAAGAAAAGAAAAAACCCTAACAATCCCCCCAAAATAAAAACCTAATGTACCCAGCCATTACTAGCAATCCCACACAAAATAAAAAATAACCATTCTACCACTAACTAACCACACCCTATCACTCCTCCCAAAACAAAAACCTAACATACCCAGCCGTTACTAGCAATCCCACACAAAATAAAAATAACCATTCTACCATTAACTAACCACACCCTATCACTCCTCCCAAAACAAATACCTAACTTACCCATCCCATACTAACTCAGATGACATGTACGTTTCCCTTAGCCAATAAGGTCGGTGAGAGTTCCACAGTGCCTGTACGCAAGCCCTCTCCCTCAAGAATGTTACCAACACTGTTTTATGGGCACCTCCCTTAGCCAATAAGGTCGGAGAGGTGTACCTAGAAACGGTACCAAATTGCAGACGACATTGAACGCCTCTCTTAGCCAACAAGGTCGGGGAGGGGTGCAATGTACCTGTACACAAACCCTCTCCCTCAAGAATGGGCCAGAACTCACAATACCTGCAAGAAAGAGAGAATGCAATAATTAACCCAACTCTGCCAACCACTAACAAAACCTACAATCCTCCCAAAAGAAAAACTTAACCCACCCAACCTTACTCACATACCCTCCTCTTAGAAAAATCCCAAACCTTACCTTACAATCCTACCCAAGATAAAAACTTAATATACCCGACCTTTCTAACAAGCCCCTTTGACCCTCCTAATAAAAAAAAAAGAAAATAAATAAATAAAATAAATAAAAAAATAAATAAAAACATATGACGCAATACAACTATTCATTAGCAACACAAAACATATCATTCCTAAGAAATCCTACCATACCATAAATTAACCCAAGAACCTCCAAAGCCCCCCTTTCCCCCTTTCGCCTCCCTTTTCCTCTCCTCTCCTCCCCCCTCCTCCGGACAACCGAACCATACCTGACCTTATAACATTATCCTAACCCTCCCTCTCTCCCCTTACATTTACATGCAAACACATACACACTCACACAACAACCCCCCTTAAGCAATTTTAATTCACCTTAAATTAACATACAACCGCCACCCCCATCAATCCCCAAACACAAACTCCCCCCCTCCCTCAACCAATCTCCAAACACAACATCCCCCCCCCGCCAGACAAAGCCACCTTACCAAAATCGACCTAACTCAAGACTGAAACCTAACAACCTATATCTCACTCTCATCTCCGTTCACAATTTGACATAGCTCAAATCTGCCTCCTGCCATTACTAAACAACTCTCCTACGATACACTCATCCTTCCTCACTACGAATACTTTGACTTTTCAAACTCAAAGATTCTAAACTCTTCCTCCAACTCTCTCCATTTCTCTCTGACATAGCTAAAAGACCCACAACTCTCAGAACCTAATCAAACATACCCAACGTCTGTGACATCCAATTCTTAATAAAATTGACCTAACTCTAGACTGAAACCACTCAACCTATATCTCATTCTCGTCTCCGTTCATAATTTGACAAAAAAGCTCAAATCTGTCTGCCGCTATTACTAAAAACTCTCCTACGATACGCTCATCCTTCCTTACTATGAATACTTTGACATTTCAAGCTCAAAGATTAAAAAACCCTTCCTCCAACTCGCTCCGTTCCTCTTTGACATAGCTCAAAGACTTTACCTTCATCTCTCTCCAAACAACCCTACGACTAGCAAAATTTCTATATTTTCACCTTCTCTGTTTGATTTGATCGTGTGCTGCCTGTGCGTCCGTCCACCTGCGTTTCTCGGCTTGCGCCGCCGCCGTGGCGGGGCGGTTCTTCCTACGTTTTACCAACACTGCCTGCTAAAACGACAATCAGAACACCCGCGTTGGCTCTTTGCTTGCCCGGACCTGCTCCCGCCCTCCCTCTGCCTCGTCCTGATTGTTGTTGTTGCACCCTCAAGGGCATTTTGCCTACCCCCTCACGCAAGCGGTGTTTAGCCACTGCACCTGTTCTCTCCTTCTAAAATTCACTTCCATCCTATCTTTATTCTTCCTCTGAACCTCCTTCCCCCCTGTCACTAGCAATTTTTCTAGTTTTCTAGACACTCTCTCTCCCTCACCATGAACGGATACGAGTTTGTTAACGTGGCGCGGATACGTCCGGACACGCCGACCTGCCCCAAGAAACTAAACCTCCTAGTTCTCCAGAAGTTTTTCGAAGCTAATGGGATCGTGGGGGTCACCAAGGTAGAACGCCTAAAGCTCCATGGTGACATCAAGATCACCTTCGCCGAGATGGGCATGCCCGCTCAACTCGCGGAGATCCCAGACATCAACGGCATTCCTTTTAAAATGTTTGCCTTCATGTGGGACAACTTGAAGCTGGGTGTAATCTCCCACGCCGAAATTGCCCACATGGACAAAGCAGAGCTGAGTGAGCTCCTCAAGGAGCAGCAGCTCCAAGTTGTGAAGAAGCTGTCCGACACCACTGCCCTCATCGGACACCACTCCACCCTACCCAAGGAAGCTCAACTGGCGTGGGTAACTATGCCAGTCAAGCCCTACTGCAGACCGAAACGGTGTTACAAATGCCAGCACTATGGACACACTGTAAACAAGTGTGAGGCGCAGGAAGACACCTGCTCCATGTGTGGCAGCCCTGGACACCGCTACACGGCCTGCCCCAACACAGAGAAAAAATGCGTTGCCTGTGGTGGCCCACACTCCTCCGCCGACCGGACCTGCCCCAGATGGAAGGAGGAATGCAGGGTAGCCAAGGCTCGTCTTGAGAAAAAACTGAGCTACAAAGAGGCCCTCCTTGCTGTACGCTCCCAAGAAAAGAAAAAACCAGCAGTAAAGAAAAACCAAGAAAAGAAAACTCAACAGAAGCAGCCCACCACACAGAACCAAGAACACCACGTGGCCCGTGGTGCTGAAGCCCACGCGGCCAGTGGTGCTGAAGCCCACGTGGTCAACCTCTCCCTCTCTGAATTCTTCCACACCTATGAGGACTTAAAATACGAGGAAGACGAACAAGAAGACCCAAACACAAACGAATGGACAATTCAAGAGAGCAAGAAGAGAAGGAGAGAGAGAAGAAAATCGACATCAAGCTAAGAAGACCAAGACATCCCCTCCACACAAGAAACCAAAACACAATCAAGCCGACCAAGCACTGAACATCCATTGCCCAACCCAACACGCACCTGACGCCTGACCTGACGCTTGACCTGACGCTTGACCTGACGCTTGACCTGACGCTAGCCTGGCCTTGTCTTGTCGCCTCCCTGCCGCGTCCAGCCGGGTTGTTGCTGCTGCCCCCATCTTATAATCCCTCACGCAAGCGGTGTTTAGCCACTGCATCTGTTCTCTCCTCCTAAAATTCACTTCAATCCTCCCTTTATTCTTCTCCTGAACCTCCTTCCCCCCTGTCACTAGCATTTTTCGATTCGATTCGGCTGTACGCTGATTGGCTGGTCGGAGTGCGGCCGGAGCTCAGTTGGGAGTTGTAGGGGAGAGTAGCCACTACAATACTCCCCCTCCCCTCCCGGCGCGGCGGGAGGCTGGATGTTGTCCGGGTTGTGTCCCACACATAACACATACCGGGCAGGTGTATGTACGACTCGGCCGCTACGTGTAACAACTCCCTCCAGTGACACAAAACCTGTGGGAGAATTAGGAGGAGAAAGAGGGTTTGGGATTAGAGGAGGTTGTACAAGCAGTGGTTGTTGTGCTCCTGCTGCTGCAGGGGCTGCGTCAGGAGGAGGGTCCATGGCAGGAGCAGGTTCTACGATAGGTGCAGGTTGTATGTCAGGAGGAGGGTCCATGGCAGGAGCAGGTTCTATGTTAGGAGGGAGGTCTAATGCAGGTTCAGGTTCTATGACAGGAGGAGGGTCTATGATAGGTACAGGTTCTATGATAGGTGCAGGTTCTATGTCAGGAGGAGGGTCCATGGCAGGAGCAGGTTCTATGATATGAGGAAGGTCTATGCCAGGAGCAGGTTCTACAGCAGGAACAGGGTTTACTTGAGGGTGAAAAGAGGGTGCCCAGAAATGTCGTGGGCGTGGTGTTGCTGCCGGTGGTAACTGCGGGTAGACTGGTGCAGGCGTAGTTTGTTGATGGTGCTGCTGGACTGGGGGCCCAAAGGGTAAGGTGGCCGGTTTGACTCGGTCTATGCTGACGGTGTCATGTCTGCCATTCCGGATAATCGTCAGGAACTTTGCTGAACGGGTAACCACCTGGAAGGGTCCATCGTAGGGACGTTGTAATGGGTTGCGATGAGCATCACGCCTGACGAAAACATACTCGGCTGTGAGTAGTGCAGGAGGGATGTATTCAGGGCGCCGAGGAGGCTGGCGTGGAGTAGTAGCTCTGAATGCAGAAACTGCTTGTCGTAGCTTTTGGAGTAAGTCGTGACGAGCGGCTGGAGTGGTTTGGTGAGGGTTAGGAGGGAGTGAGAAATCCCCAGGTAGCCGAAGGGGCTCGCCTAGTGTAAGATCTGCTGGGCTACAGTCCATATCCTCCTTGTGTGACGCACGGATGCCGAGGAGCACTAAGGGGAGCGCATCAGTCCAGCTGTAAGGGTCGTGCTGTGCCTTGAGTGCGTCCTTTAGCTGCCGGTGAAAACGCTCTACCATGCCGTTGACTTGAGGGTGGTATGCTGTAGTGCGTTGTCTAGACGTGCCGAGGAACTGTAGGAGGTGCTGCCAGAGTTGTGACTCAAACTGGACTCCTCGGTCAGTGATTACGGTTGCGGGGGGGCCGAAACGGGAAACCCAACCGGACATGAAGGCGCGGGCAGTAGTCTCTGCTGTAGCATTGGGCATGGGAATTGCTTCTGTCCACCTGGTGAAACGGTCGATGCAGGTGAAGATGTAGGTGCTGCCGTAGGATGATGGAAGAGGTCCCACGATGTCGAGGTGTACTACTTGAAAACGTCCTTTGGGAATAGGGAAAGTATGTAAGGGGGCCCGTATGTGACGATGTACTTTGGAGGATTGGCAGGCCAAGCACTGGGCAGCCCATTTCTTAGTATCGGACTTGATGCCGGGCCAGACGACACGTTGAGTGAGGAGGCGCTGGGAGGCCCGCCCACCCGGGTGGCTGAGACCATGGATGCGGTCGAACACCGCGCGGCGGTGGACATGAGGCACGAACGGTCTAGGATGCCCACAGGATATGTCGCACCACAATTTTGTCTTTGTGCCAGGAACAGGGAGTTCTTGGAGTGTGAGGCTTGAGGGGGATGACTTGTATTTTGCCAGATCTTCGTCCTTCTCTTGAGCCGCGGCTAGCTGCCCATAGTCAATGGGTGGAGATGAGGGAAGAATGTTGGATACGCAACGAGAGAGGGCGTCGGCGATCTCGTTGTGGCTGCCTCTAATGTGTTGGACGTCACTGGAGAACTCTGAGATGTAAGCCAAGTGGCGCAGGACACGAGGTGTATGTGACTGGGAAGCTGAAGCGAAGGCGTGGACGAGGGGCTTGTGATCAGTGAAGATGGTGAACTGACGGGCCTCGAGGAAGTGCTGGAAATGTTTGACAGCCAGGTATATGGCCAGGAGTTCTCGATCAAAGGCGCTGTACTTGAGGTGTGGTGGTTGAAGCCGTTGTGAGAAGAAAGCAACGGGCATGAGAATTCCGTTGATCTCCTGCTGTAAGACGGCGCCCACTGCAGTAGAAGAAGCGTCTGTTGTGAGAGTGGTCCGGGCGTTAGGTGCGGGGTGGGCCAGGAGGGTGAGGCGTGTAATGTGCTGTTTGATAGTGGTGAATGCCGTAGCAGCCTCTTGAGTCCACACGAGAGGCTTGTGAGACTTCTTTGGGCGTCCCTTGAGAAGGTCGTGTAGGGGGGCTAGGACGGTGGCAGCTTTGTCAATGAAGCGGTGGTAGTAGTTGACTAAACCCAGGAATTCTCGGAGTTTCTTCACCGTTTCAGGTTTGGGGAACTCCCTAATCGCGGTTATCTTCTGTGGTAGGGGTTGTATGCCACTGGGCGAGACTCTGTGACCGAGGAAATCGATGGCCGAGGTTCCAAAGACGCACTTAGCAGGATGAACTTTCATGTTGTTGTTCTGCAGGCGTTGGAGAAGGAGTTGTAGGTGGTGGCGGTGCTCGACAGGCGTCGAAGATGCGACGAGGATGTCGTCAATGTAGACGGTGACAAAATCGAGGTCGCGAAGCATATGGTCCATGTACCTCTGGAAAGTCTGTGCTGCATTGCGTAAGCCAAAACTCATGAAAGTGTACTCAAAGAGTCCAAACGGGGTGGTGATGGCTGTCTTCTGGGTATCTGCCGGTGCTACTGGGATCTGGTGGAAGGCACGCTCCAAGTCGATCTTCGAGAAGATAGTCTTGCCATGAAGTTTGTGGTGAAAGTCCTGGACATGCGGAATAGGGTACCTGTCAGGTTTGGTGACGAAATTCAGGGCTCTGTAGTCGCCACACACCCTCCACTCGCCGGGCGTTTGCTTAGGAACCATGTGAAGAGGCGATGCCCAGGGACTCCTTGAAGGGCGAATGATGCCATCTTGCAGTAGTTTGTTGAATTCTACTTTGGCTGTGCACAGGAGCTCAGGGCGCAGGCGGCGAGGGCGTGAAAAGACTGGTGGTCCTTTGGTTTCGATGTGGTGGAAAATTCCCGACGTAGGTGGTGGGGGTAGGGAGACTCGGGGTGAGAAAAGCTCCTTGAATTCGTTGAGTAGGGAGGAGAACTCGTTGGAAGGCGCAAGACAGGTGATAGTGTCGGTGTGTCTGGCACGAGAACCCTGGATCTTGCGTGCTGTAGGCTCATGGATGAGGCATAGATGACTTGGTTTGACGCCGAGCTTGTGGAAGGTGAGGAAGTCGAAACCAAGGATGGGTTGAGACACGTCTGCTATCACGAATAACCAACTCAGAGTCTTGGGCAGGCCAAGGTCTAAAGCGAGGGTGAGTACGCCGTAGGAGGCGATGGGGGTACCGTTGGCAGCGAACAGGTCATAAGAAGGTTGCTTTGACTTGTCTTGCAGTGAGGGAGGGATGAGGCTTACCGATGAACCTGTGTCGATGAGGAACTTCTTGCTAGAGGTGCGGTCGGTGACGTACAGTAATGAGACGCCTGAAGGGACGGGGGCTGAGGCGTCTACCAGCCTCCGGTGTTGCCGTTTCCCGAATAGGTGCAATAGGGCTCACAGTTTCGAGCATTGCGGCCGAAAGTCTGGTGATACCAGCAGAGGGTATGGTTGTGGTGCTGGGGGCTGGCTGCTGTGTGTCGGAAGTTGTAGGGTGTGATGCGTGAGTCAGGAACTGGCACAGCAGCGGGTAAGGAGGAGCAGAACTGCTCAATGGTGTCCATCCTGCGGTTCAAGGTTTGTAACAGGTCCTTGATATCTTGTGAGGTATTGCTCGGCTGAGGTGTGTTGACCCGGCTTGCAAGTTCGGTGGGAGGTACTGGTGTGACCGAGGCAGCAAGGGGTGCAGAAGTGCACTGGTTGAAAATTCTGTCTGCCGCAGTTGCATATAGCTCAGGTGTCGTAGAGTAATCTACTGCGGACAGGATGTTGCTTACTTCTGTGGGTAGCTTTTGTGCGTGAAGCTGGCGCAGGATAGAGTCAGGAAGTCTGTCTGTGTACCGGGAGTTCACCCTGCACATCTCTTCCCAGAGATGTCCCGGAGTTGAGTTTCCCAGGGAGATGGAAGATAGGTTCTGCAGGATATTGGAGCGGGTCCGTTGGTAATGTGTTCTTAAGGCATTCCGCAGAGTGGCGAATTTGTTGTTCTCTGGAGGGTTGGAGATGATCTGTGAGACTTGTGTGGCGACTTCAGTGGGCAAGCAGCAGAGCAGGGCGCCGTACTTCTGCTCGTCTGTAGCTGTAGAGCCGATGAGAGCTGCTTCGACATGAACTAACCAGTCCTCTACGTTGTGGTTGAAGGTTGGTAGAGAGATCCGTCCGTCCATTCTTGCGGGAGAATATCGCACCTGTTAGGGAAGGATGAGGGATGGGTGCTTGTTCCGACCCCCTTCCGTCTTCACAATCTCCTGGGAGGGAGGTGAACACTTACGGGGGGGACCTCGGGACGAATACACTTTTTTAGGGTGCAGGTCCTTTGGCCAGAACTAAAAAAACAAAAGAAAAATAGGAGAATAGGCAAAAGAGCTCAAACCACGCTTGGAATATCGCAAAATAGTTGCTCTCCAACTGTGATGTGGGTCACTCACAACGCCAGTGGGGAGAACAGACTAATGCGTTATAAACCTTACGATCGTGAGATGGTGTCGTTGTGGAGTAGTGGGTGGTGCAGGGAGGCGGTTGGCCTAGGCTGGCAGCAGGCAGGACGATCTTCTCAGCTCAAGTAGTAAGGCAGCAGAAAGGAGTGTGGTGTTCACGGCTCCGGGGGTCACCAATGTAGCGTACTGTTTGTGGCCAGTTGTCAATTCTCTTTAGTTGTCTATTATCTCTTTGTATGGGCACACAAACGTACGTACATGTAGATACCTTCACTCAGGAATGAGGTTGGATAGAAACTCACGATGTGCTTCCTGTATATATTGTTGTACAGTGCAGTACTTAGGAGTGACTAGGTGAGGAGCTGAGAGAGATGTTGCTGGTCCAGTAGCTGAGTGTAGGATGATCTCCCTGATGATGATGATGATGATAATGAAGTAAAGTGGCAAATGACTTTGCACTGGGAAAGGAGAGGAGAGAGAGAGAAGTAAAGCGTGGAAACGGGAAGAAGAGTGGGAGGGTAGATAGCAGGTGGGCTGTCCACCTAGCGGAGACGAGTTGAAATGATTGGGTGGCGGCAGCGTGCAGCACAGGCCCGTCCGCTCAGGGAAGGAGGTTGAGGAGGGAGGGGGGAGGAGTTAAGCTAGCTAGATATTCATTATTGTAGTGAGTGTTAATTTTTATTTGTCCGGTGGTAGTGTTATTTGTTTATCTCTTTGTGTAGAGTGGTTCTTGTTCTGTAATGTCAGCATGGAAGCTCTTAGGCCACCAGCTGTGTATTTTAGTTGTTCCTTCTTCTTTTAACTTAGAGAATAATGGATCCTCCATCTCTTCAAGTTTGGTCCATACTCTCTGTGCTTGGCTGTGTGTACGTATATTCAGTGGTTCGATATCGAATAATTCGTGAAGTTCTTGTATTTTGGTGGTGTATGGCGGAAGTTGCTTTGATGCTCTACGGATAGCTTTGTTTTGTACTGCTTGAAGTTTAAGTTGACTGGATTTGCTGATCGTGTTGAGTGGTATTGGTGGATATTCTAGGTGTGGGCGGATAAGTGCTTTGTATAGGTGTAGTTGAATTTTGGTGTCCATTTTGCTGAATCGTCTCAGTTTCGTGAGTTGTGATTGGGCAGTCTGTTTGCGTTGTTTTACGTGTTTTGCTATGCCTGTTCTTGTTATTGTGAGTCCCAGAATTTTACCTTGGTTGGAGTATTGTATAGGTACGTTGTTGACTGTGATTGGTGTAGGGTTTTTTCTGGCAATATGTATTATCATTAGTTTCTGTGTATTGGTTTTAATTTTCCATTTTTTTTCATATTCGTTGATTTGCTCGATGGCGTGGGTTGTTATCCTTGCCATCATTTGTTTGCCCTTGCCTGGATATCGGATGATTTGTGTGACGTCATCAGCATAGGCTACATATTCTCCGTGTACAGGAGGTGGCATGTCCGCCGTATATATTGTGTAGAGTGTTGGCGAGAGGTTGCTTCCCTGTGGTACTCCGCTGTATAATTTGAAGCTTGGGCCTGTGTGGTTACCTATGATAATTTTGGCCTCTCTATTATCGAGGAAGTTCCAGAGAATGGAAGTAAAGTTGTTGGGAAGTTCTTGGGTGGTAATTTTGTATTTGAGTCCTAGGTGCCAGACCTTGTCGAATGCTTTAGCTACGTCCCTTAGTACTACGTTACATTGTTCGTTGTTGTGCATCGCGTTTGCTATGTTTTCGTAAATTAGGGCTAAGGCTGTATGGGTTCCTCTATGTTTTCTAAATCCATGCTGTCTGGGGTTGTATTTCTCCTCAAATTCGAGGTGTGTTCTCAGTCGACGGTTAATTATTTTTTCTAGGATTTTTCCCGGTATTTCTAGGAGAGAGATTGGTCTGTAGTTTGCTACTTGGGTTGGGGATTTGCCTGGTTTTGATATAAGTCTGATGATTGCTGTTTTAAATTTTCTTAGGAAGTAGCCAGAGGCAAGTGCTGCATTAAAAATGTGACTGAGTTGGTGTATCATATTGATTGGTAGATGCTGGAGTATGGGTTTGTTAATTTTACTGATGCCCGGGGCCTTATTTTTGAAACTGATTATTGTTTTCTGAATATCCTCTGCGGTGATTGGTTGAATCAGTGTGGAAAGATCGTCCAAAGCGTGTGTGTCTATGCTGGGACTTGGGTGCCAGATGTGGGTTGTGTGTGTCATGTGATTGGTTACTTGTTGCTCGGTATTCATACAGAAGTTCAGGTTGTCTTCTTGGCTTATTTGAAAAATTTTGCTCCAGTATTTTCTGAATTCAGGTTCTTGTTCTTTGGGTTCAGTTAATTTGATTTGGTTGCTATTTAAAATGTAGTTTGACTCGTTGCTTGAGATTCCCATTAGATTTTTAATTTTTCGCCAGAATTTTTTCGGGTCGTGGTAAGTTGCTTCTGTGTCTGTTATTAATTTCTCCCAGTTCTTCACGTATGCTTCTTTGGACATGTCTCTTAGTTGATCGTGTATGGTGTAATATTGTATTCTGTATTCTGGCGTCCATCCATGTTCTAGGATTAATTTGAATAAGTTACTAAACTGTGTCTGTAAAATTCTTGATTGATGTGTGTATTGGGGGTGTGGTAATGTGCGGTGAGTGGTCGTGGGTATGTGGTGTTCCATTGCTTGGATCACGTTTCCGTACCATGTCTCCAGTGTGCTGTCTATTTGGGAGGTGTGTTTGTTGTTTAGCCTGGTTATTTGGTGGTTGCTTAACTCATTTTGGAATTCCTCCCAGTTGGATCGGCTGTAGCTGTATCTCGTCCTGGCAGGGATCTGAATTGGCGACGTGGAGAGTGTGGCTACGATAGGGAGATGGTCACTGGTGGTTATTGGGCCGGGTTCCATTTGCAGGTTAAGATGGTGATGCTGGTTTGTTAATACTATGTCTGGATGTCCGATTTTACCTGCACTGATGTATGTGGGGAATTCCGGGCCGAGGTGAATTGCGTTGCCGTGACTCAGTAATGTGTTTAAAATCTTGCCCACGGCGTTGTTGTCCTGGTGTCCCAAGACGCGATGTCGAGCATTTAAATCACCCAAGAAATATCCTGGTATGTTTCTTCTCAGGAGTTTGAGCATGTCTGCTAATGGGAATATGGGTCTTCTTGGAGGGAGGTAACAGGTGCCGATTATAATAGGTCCTGTTGGGCAGTTAATTTCGATCGCCAGAAAGTTTTCCTGAAACGAGTCGTGTATCTTGTGTTGTATGTTTCGTTTGATGGCTATGGCTATTCCATCATGAGGTGTGTCTTGGTTGTTTTTTTGGTATACTGTGTAGTTAAATAGTTTTATTTTTTCTGAGTTTTTCTTTCCATGCGAATTGATGAGAATAATATCTGGGTCTATATTACGGTATGTGTTGTATAATTCGCTTGCTCTTTGTGGGATCCATGCTAAGACATTGTGTTGGATTACTTTTAGCTTATTTATTATGAAGGCTGGTGTCTAGAGCTGGTTTGCGCCATTTTTGCTGACCGGTGCTCCCCTGACAGCCTCCTGTCCAGGCCCAAGCGGATCTTTTTAAATGTTGACTGATCAACTCTTTCTATTCTGTTGTGTTTTGTGAGGATTCTTCCCTTCTTCATTAGTGTTTCAATATGTGAGTCATCTAGGTTTTTGTCTGAGTATGTGTATTTGATCTTGCCTTGCCTTATTTCTGCCATTAATCTTTCTTTTGAGACTATGGGAGGAGCTGTAGTGGAGTAGAATCGGACACCAGTTTCATGCCCTAGGTCTTTGTTCTCCGTAGCAGGTGGTACCTTAGTTCCTGTTTGTTTCTTTTTTGGGGTTTTGACTCTGGCGGCTTGTTCTGTTATTGTGGTGGTTTCATCTTCGCTTGAGTCTTCCATTGATTCTTCATCGCTTGCTGGCTCGGGTTGTATGTCTGAGGTAGTCTGTTCTTGTGTTGATGGTTCATTAGTTGAAGGTTCGTGAGTTGTTGGTATTTGGATTTCAGTGCTCTCTGATTTGTAAATGAAGTTGAAGATTTCAGAGGAAGGCACATCATTTGGGAATTCCATATCTGGCAGGTTGTTGGCGGCGAACATGTCTCTTGCTGCCTTGGCGAAAGTTCCAGGTCTGGCTATATTCATT
>NW_024717944.1:0-4484 GCF_018991925.1 Homarus americanus
AACTTTCCCGAAAGTAGATATTCCCCATTTTTATGATACAAATTTCCTGTTTTATGATATCTATTTTCGGAAAAATTTGTTATCTAACCAACTTTCCTGAAAGTAGATATTTCCCATTTTTATGATACAAATTTCCTGTTTTCTATGATAATCTATTTTCGGAAAGTTGTTTATCTAACCAACTTTCGCGGAAAGTAGATATTTCCCATTTTTATGATACAAATTTCCTGTTTTCTATGATATCTATTTTCGGCAAATTTGGTTATCTAACCAACTTTCCCGGAAAGTAGATATTTCCCATTTTTTATGATACAAATTTCCTGTTTCTATGATAATCTATTTTCGGAAAATTTGTTATCTAACCAACTTTCCCGGAAAGATATTTCCCATTTTTGTGATACAATTTCTGTTTCTATGATAATCTACTTGCAAAATTAGGTAATATTTCCAAAATTCGGAAAATCTATTCCCCGAAAATCGATAATTTCCTTTCCCGAAAAGTAGAAAATCTATCTACTTTCGAAAGTACATAACCAACTTTCCCGGAAAGTAGATATTTCCATTTTTATGATACAAATTTCCTGTTTCTATGATAATCTATTTTCGAAAGTTGTTTATCTAACCAACTTTCGCAGAAAGTTGTTTATCTAACCAACTTTCCCGGAAAGTAGATATTTCCCATTTTTATGATACAAATTTCCTGTTTCTATGATAATCTATTTTCGGGAAAGTTGTTTATCTAACCAACTTTCGGGAAAGTAGATATTTCCCATTTTTATGATACAAATTTCCTGTTTTCTATGATAATCTATTTTCGGAAAATTTGGTTATCTAACCAACTTTCCCGGAAAGTAGATAATCCCATTTTTTGATACAAATTTCCTGTTTTCTATGATAATCTACTTCGCAAAATTAGGTAATATTTCAAAATTCGAAAATCTATTCCCCGAAAAATGATAATTCTCCTTTCCCGAAAAGTAGAAAATCTATCTACTTTTCGAAAGTACATAACCAACTTCCGGAAAGTAGATATTTCCCATTTTTATGATACAAATTTCCTGTTTCTATGATAATTCATTTCGAAAGTTGTTTATCTAACCAACTTCGCGGAAAGTAGATATTTCCCATTTTATGATACAAATTTCCTGTTTTCTATGATATCTATTTTCGGCAAATTTGGTTATCTAACCAACTTTCCCGGAAAGTAGATATTTATCATTTTCTATGATACAAATTTCCCGTTTTCTATGATAATCTATTTTCGGGAAAGTTGTTTATCTAACCAACTTTCGCGGAAAGTAGATATTTCCCATTTTTTATGATACAAATTTCCCATTTTCTATGATAATCTATTTTCGGTAAATTTGGTTATCAAACCAACTTTCCCGGAAAGTAAATATTTCCCATTTTTTATGATACAAATTTCCCGTTTTCTATGATAATCTATTTTCGGGAAAGTTGTTTATCTAACCAACTTTCGCGGAAAGTAGATATTTCCCATTTCTTATGATACAAATTTCCCGTTTTCTATGATAATCTATTTTCGGCAAATTTGGTTATCTAACCAACTTTCCCGGAAAGTAGATATTTCCCATTTTTTATGATACAAATTTCCCGTTTTCTATGATAATCTATTTTCGGGAAAGTTGTTTATCTAACCAACTTTCGCGGAAAGTAGATATTTCCCATTTTTTATGATACAAATTTCCCGTTTTCTATGATAATCTATTTTCGCCAAATTTGGTTATCTAACCAACTTTCGCGGAAAGTAGATATTTCCCATTTTTTATGATACAAATTTCCCGTTTTCTATGATAATCTATTTTCGGCAAATTTGGTTATCTAACCAACTTTCCCGGAAAGTAGATATTTCCCATTTTTTATGATACAAATTTCACGTTTTCTATGATAATCTACTTCGCAAAAGTAGGTAATATTTCCCCCAAAATTCGAAAATCTACTTCCCCGAAAAGTCGATAATCTACTTTCCCGAAAAGTAGAAAATCTATCTACTTTTCGCGAAAGTATATAACCAACTTTCCCGGAAAGTAGATATTTCCCATTTTTTATGATACAAATTTCCCGTTTTGTATGATAATCAGTTTTCGGCAAATTTGGTTATCTAACCAACTTTCCCGGAAAGTAGATATTTCCCATTTTTTATGATACAAATTTCCCGTTTTCTATGATAATCTATTTTCGGCAAATTTGGTTATCTAACCAACTTTCCCGAAAAGTAGATATTTCCCATTTTTTATGATACAAATTTTACGTTTTCTATGATAATTTACTTCGCAAAATTAGGTAATATTTCCCCCAAAATTCGAAAATCTACTTCCCCAAAAAGTCGATAATCTACTTTCCCGAAAAGTAGAAAATCTATCTACTTTTCGGGAAAGTATATAACCAACTTTCCCGGAAAGTAGATATTTCCCATTTTTTATGATGCAATTTCCCGTTTTCTATGATAATCTGTTTTAAGCGAATTTGGTTATCTAACCAACTTTCCCGGAAAGTCGATATTTCCCATTTTTTATGATACAAATTTCCCGTTTTCTATGATAATCTATTTTCGGCAAATTTGGTAATCTAACCAACTTTCCCGGAAAGTAGATATTTCCCATTTTTATGATACAAATTTCCCGTTTTCTATGATAATCTATTTCCGGCAAATTTGGTTATCTAACCAACTTTCCCGGAAAGTAGATATTTCCCATTTTTATGATACAAATTTCCCGTTTTCTATGATAAATCTACTTGCAAAATTGGTAATATTTCCCAAAATTCGAAAATCTATTCCCCGAAAAATCGATAATTTACTTTCCGAAAAGTAGAAAATCAATCTACTTTTCGGAAAGTAGATAACCAACTTTCCCGGAAAGTAGATATTTCTCATTTTTATGATACAAATTTCTGTTTATATGATAATCTGTTTTCGAAAGTTGTTTATCTAACCAACTTTCGCGAAAGTTGATATTTCCCATTTTTATGATACAAATTTCTGTTTCTATGATATCTATTTTCGGCAAATTTGTTATCTAACCAACTTTTCCGGAAAGTAGATATTTCTTTTTATGATACAAATTTCCCGTTTTCTATGATAATCTATTTTCGGGAAAGTTGTTTATCTAACCAACTTTCGCGGAAAGTAGATATTTCCAATTTTTATGATACAAATTTCCTGTTTTCTAAGATATCTATTTTCGCAAATTTGTTATCTAACCAACTTTCCCGAAAGTAGATATTTCCCATTTTTATGATACAAATTTCCTGTTTTCTATGATAATCTATTTTCGAAAGTTGTTTATCTAACCAACTTCGCGGAAAGTAGATATTTCCCATTTTTATGATACAAATTTCCTGTTTTCTATGATAATCTATTTTCAAATTTGTTATTTAACCAACTTTCCCGGAAAGTAGATATTTCCATTTTTTATGATACAAATTTCCTGTTTTCTATGATATCTATTTTCGGAAAAATTTGGTTATCTAACCAACTTTCCGGAAAGTAGATATTTCCCATTTTTGTGATACAAATTTCTGTTTTCTATGATAATCTACTTCGCAAAATTAGTAATATTTCCCAAAATTCGAAAATCTATTCCCCAAAATCGATAATCTACTTTCCCGAAAAGTAGAAATCATCTACTTTTCGGGAAAGTAGATAACCAACTTTCCGGTAGATATTTCATTTTTTATGATACAAATTTCCTGTTTTCTATGATATTCTATTTTCGGCAAATTTGGTTATCTAACCAACTTTCCCTGAAAGTAGATATTTCCCATTTTTATGGTACAAATTTCTGTTTTCTATGATAATCTATTTTCGAAAGTTGTTTATCTAACCAACTTTCGCGGAAAGTAGATATTTCCCATTTTTTAAGATACAAATTTCGTTTTCTATGATATCAATTTTCGGCAAATTTGTTATCTAACCAACTTCCCGGAAAGTAGATATTTCCCATTTTTTATGATACAAATTTCTGTTTCTATGATAATCTATTTTAGTAAATTTCGTTATCTAACCAACTTTCCCGGAAAGTAGATATTTCCCATTTTTATGATACAAATTTCCTCTGTTTTCTATGATAATCTATTTTCGGAAAATTTGGTTATCTAACCAACTTTCCCGGAAAGTAGATATTTCCCATTTTTGTGATACAAATTTCCTGTTTTCTATGATAATCTATTTTCGAAAGTTGTTTATCTAACCAACTTTCGCGGAAAGTAGATATTTCCCATTTTTATGATACAAATTTCCTGTATTCTATGATATCTATTTTCGGCAAATTTGGTTATCTAACCAACTTTCCCGGAAAGTAGATATTTCCCATTTTTTATGATACAAATTTCCTGTTTTCTATGATAATCAATTTTCGGAAAATTTATATCTAACCAACTTCTGAAAGTAGATATTTCCCATTTTTGTGATACAAATTTCCTGTTTTCAGATAATCTATTTCGGCAAGTTTGGTTATCTAACC
>NW_024717945.1:0-7471 GCF_018991925.1 Homarus americanus
AATGTCCCCTGGTCCAGTATAACAAAGTCCCCTGGTCGAGTATAACATATCCCCTGATCGAGTATAACAAAGTCTCCTGGCCCAGCATAACAAAGTCCCCAGATCGAGCATAACAAAGTCCCCTGATCGATATTAACAAAGTCCCTGGTCGAGTATAACAAAGTCCCCTGATCGAGTATAACAAAGGCACCTCATCGAGTATAACAAAGTCCATTGGTCAAGTATAAAAAAGTCCCCTGGTCGAGTATAACAAAGTCCCCTAATCGAGCATAACAAAGTCCCCTTTGTCGAGTATAGCAATGTCCCCTGATCGAGTATAACAAAGTCCCCTGATTGAGTATAACAAAGGCCCGTGATCGAGTCCAAAAAAGGCCCCTAATCGAGTATAACAAAGTCCCCTGATCTTGTATAACAAAGGCCCCTGATCGAGTATAACAAAGGCCCCTCATCGAGTATAACAAAGTCCCCTGATTGAGTATAACAAAGCCGCCTAATCGAGTATAACAAAGTCCCCTGGTCGAGTATTACAAAGTCCCCTGTTCGAGTCTAACAAAGTCCCCTTATCGAGTATAACAAATTCCCCTGATCGAGTATAAAAAAGTCCCATGGTCCAGTATAACAAAGTCCGCTGATCGTCTATAAAAATGTCACCTGGCCCAGTATAACAAAGTCCCCTAATCGAGTATAACATATCCCCTGATCGAGAATAACAAAGTCCCTGGTAGAATATAACAAAGTCCCCTGGTCGAGTATAACAGTTTTCTAATCGAGTATAACAAAGGCCCCTGGTCAAGTATAACAAAGGCCCCTCATCGTGTATAACAAAGTCCATTGGTCAAGTATAAAAAAGTCCCTTGGTCGAGTATAACAATGTCCCCTGATCGTGTATAACAATATCCCCTGGTCGAGTATAGCAAAGTCCCCTGATCGAGTAAAACAAATCTTCCTCATCGAGTATAACAAAGTCCCCTGATCGAGTATAACAAAGCCCCATGCTCGAGTATAAGAAAGTCCCCTGATCGAGTATAACAAAGTCCCCAGGTCGAGTATAACAAAGTCCCCTGATTGAGTATAACAAAGTCCCCTGATCGAGTATAATATATCCCCTGATCGAGTATAGCAAAGTCCTCTGGTCGAGTATAAAAAAGTCCCCTGATCGAGTATAACAAAGTCGCCTTCTCGAGTATAACAAAGTCCCTAGATCGAGTATAACAAAGGCCCCTCATTGAGTATAACAAAGTCCATTGGTCAAGTATAAATATGTCCCCTGGTCGAGTATAACAAAGTCCCCTGATCGAGTATAACAAACTCCCCTGATCGAGTATAGCAAAGTCCCCTGATCGAGTATAACAAAGTCTCCTGGCCCAGTATAACAAAGTCCCCAGATCGAGCATAAGAAAGTCCCCTGATCAATTATAACAAAGTCCCCTGACCGAGTATAACAAAGGCCTCTGGTCGTCTATAACAAAGTCCCCTGGTCGAGAATAACAAAGTCCCTTGATCGTAGTATAACAAAGCCCCCTGGACGAGTATAACAAAGCCTCCTGATCCTAGTATAACAAAGCCCCCTAGACGAGTATAACAAAGTCCCCAGATCGGGCATAACGAAGTCCCCTGATCCTAGTATAACAAAGCGCACTGGACGAGTATAACAAAGACCCCTGGACCGAGTATAACAAAGTCCCCTGATCGAGTATAACATATCCCCTGATCGAGTATAACAAAGTCCCTGGTGGAGTATAACAAAGTCCCCTGGTCGAGTATAAAAAGTTTTCTAATCGAGTATAACAAAGGCCCCTGGTCGACTATAACAAAGTCCTCTGATCGAGTATAACAAAGTCCCCTGATTGAGTATAACAAAGTCCCCTAATCAAGTATAACAAAGTCCCCTGATCGAGTATAATATATCCCCTGATCGAGTATAACAAAGTCCTCTGGTCGAGAATAACAAAGTCCCCTGATCAAGTATAACAAAGTCCCATGAATCCAGTATAACAAAGTCCTCGAATCATCAGCATAATACAGCCTCATCGAGTATAACAGTCCAATATTATTTATAAAAGTCCCTGGTCGAGTATAACAAAGTCCCCTGATCGAGTATAACAACAAAGTCCCTTGACTGAGAAGAAGCCCCAGATCGAGTCCAAAATGCCCCTAATTGAGTATAACAAAGTCCCTGATCTAGTATATAACAAAGGCCCCTGATCGAGTATAACAAAGGCCCCTATCGAGGTAATAAAGTCCTTGGCTTATGGCAATAAAGTCCCCCATCGAAAAGTAAATAAAGTCTCCTAACAAAGTCCCTGGACCGAGCATAACAAAGTCCCCTGATCGAGTATATAACAAAGTACCCTGATCGAGTATAACATATCCCCTGATCGAGTATAACAAAGTCCCTGGTGGAGTATAGCAAAGTCCCCTGGTCGAGTATAACAGTTTTCTAATCGAGTATAACAAAGGCCCCTGGTCAAGTATAACAAAGGCCCCTCATCGAGTATAACAAAGTCCATTGGTCAAGTATAAAAAAGTCCCCTGGTCTAGCATAACAAAGACCCCTGATCGAGTATAACAAAGTCCCCTGGTCGATTATAGCAAAGTCCCCGGATCGAGTATAACAAAGTCCGGTGATCGAGTATAACAAAGGCCCCTGGTCGACTATAACAGAGTCCCTGATCGATGATAACAAAAGTCCCCTGATAGAGTATAATAAAGTCCCCTGATCGAGTATTAAAAAGTCCCATGGTCCAGTATAACAAAGTCCGCTGATCGTGTATAAAAAAGTCCCCTGGCCCAGTATAACAAAGTCCCCTGATCGAGTATAACATATCCCCTGATCGAGTATAACAAAGTCCCTTGTAGAGGCAATTAAAGTCCCTGGTTTTATATAACAGTGTTTTAATCGATATAAAGGCCCCTCAATAAGTAACAAAGGCCCCTCATCGAGTATAACAACAACCATTGGTCAAGTATAAAAAGGCCCTGGTCGAGTATAGCAAAGTCCCCTTATCGAGTATAACAAAGCCCCCTGCTCGAGTATAAGAAAGTCCCCTGATCGAGTATAACAAAGTCCCCTGGTCGAGTATAACAAAGTCCCCTGATTGAGTATAACAAAGTCCCTTAATCGAGTATAACAAAGTCCTCTGGGTGAGTATAACAATGTCCCCTGATCGAGTATAACACATCCCCTGATCGAGTAAAACTAAGTCCTCTGGTCGAGTATAAAAAAGTCCCCTGATCAAGTATAACAAAGTCCCCTTCTCGAGTATAACAAAGTCCCTAGATCGAGTATAACAAAGGTCCATCATCGAGTATAACAAAGTCCATTGGTCAAGTATAAAAAAGTCCCATGGTCGAGTATAACAAATTCCCCTGATCGAGTATAACAAAGTACCCTGATTAATTATAAAAAAGTTCCGTGGTCGAGTATAACAATGTTCCCTGATCGAGTATAACAAAGTCCCCTGGTCGAGTATAACAAAGCCCCCTCATCGAAAGATATTCCCTAATCGAGTATAACAAAGTCCCTGATTGGAGTATACCAAAGTCCCTGGGATTGAGTATAAATAAAGTCCTCTGGTTGAGTATAAATAAAAGTCCCTTGATCGAGTTTTCAAAAAGTCCCCTGATCGAGTATAACAAAGTCCCTAGATCGAGATAACAAATGCCCCTCATCGAGAGTACCAAAAGTCCATTGGTCAAGTATAAAAAGTCCTGCCTGAGTATAATGAAACCCCTGGTCGAGTATATAACAAAGTTCCCTGATTGAGTATAACAAAGTCCCCTGATCGAGTATAACAAAGTCCATTGGTCAAGTATAAAAATGTCCCCTGGTCGACTATAACAAAGTCCCCTGATCGAGTATAACAAAGTCCCCTGATCGAGTATAACAAAGGCCCCTGATCGAGTATAACAAAGTCGCCTTCTCGAGTATAACAAAGTCCCTAGATCGAGTATAACAAAGGCCCCTCATTGAGTATAACAAAGTCCATTGGTCAAGTATAAATATGTCCCCTGGTCGAGTATAACAAAGTCCCTGATCGAGTATAACAAACTCCCTTTGATCGAAAAGTAGCAAAGTCCCTGATCGAGAGCATCAAATGGGCCCAGTATAACAAAGTCCCCAGATCGAGCATAACAAAGTCCCCTGATCAAATATAACAAAGTCCCCTGACCGAGTATAACAAAGGCCTCTGGTCGAGTATAACAAAGTCCCCTGGTCGAGAATAACAAAGTCCCTTGATCCTAGTATAACAAAGCCCCCTGGACGAGTATAACAAGGCCTCCTAATCCTAGTATAACAAAGCCCCCTGGACGAGTATAACAAAGTCCCCAGATCGGGCATAACAAAGTCCCATGATCCTAGTATAACAAAGCGCACTGGACGAGTATAACAAAGACCCCTGGACCGAGTATAACAAAGTCCCCTGATCGAGTCTAACATATCCCCTGATCGAGTATAACAAAGTCCCTGGTGGAGTATAACAAAGTCCCATGGTCGAGTATAAAAAGTTTTCTAATCGAGTATAACAAAGGCCCCTGGTCGACTATAACAAAGTCCTCTGATCGAGTATAACAAAGTCCCCTGATCGAGTATAACAAAGTCCCCTAATCAAGTATAACAAAGTCCCCTGATCGAGTATAATATATCCCCTGATCGAGTATAACAAAGTCCTCTGGTCGAGAATAACAAAGTCCCTGATCAAGTATAACAAAGTCCCATGGTCCAGTATAACAAAGTCCCCAGATCGAGTATAACACAGGCCCCTCATCGAGTATAACAAAGTCCATTGGTCAAGTATAAAAAAGTCCCCTGGTCGAGTATAACAAAGTCCCCTGATCGAGTATAACAAAGTCCCTTGATCGAGAAAAAAAAAGCCCCTGATCGAGTCCAAAATGCCCCTAATCGAGTATAACAAAGTCCCCTGATCTAGTATAACAAACGCCCCTGATCGAGTATAACAAAGGCCCCTCATCGAGTATAACAAAGTCCCTGGTCGAGTATAACAAAGTCCCCTGATCGAGTATAACAAAGTCTCCTGATCGAGTATAACAAAGTACCCTGATCGAGTATAACATATCCCCTGATCGAGTATAACAAAGTCCCTGGTGGAGTATAACAAAGTCCCCTGGTCGAGTATAACAGTTTTCTAATCGAGTATAACAAAGGCCTCTGGTCAAGTATAACAAATTCCCCTCATCGAGTATAACAAAGTCCATTGGTCAAGTATAAAAAAGTCCCCTGGTCTAGCATAACAAAGTCCCCTGATCGAGTATAACAAAGTCCCCTGGTCGATTATAGCAAAGTCCCCGGATCGAGTATAACAAAGTCCGGTGATCGAGTATAACAAAGGCCCCTGGTCGAGTATAATAAAGTCCCCTGATCGAGTATAAAAAAGTCCCATGGTCCAGTATAACAAAGTCCGCTGATCATGTATAAAAAAGTCCCCTGGCCCAGTATAACAAAGTCCCCTGATATAACAAAGTCCCCTGATCGAGTATAACAAAGCCCTCTGCTCGAATATAAGAATTTCCCCTGATCGAGTATAACAAAGTCCCCTGATCGAGTATAACAAAGGCCCCTGATCGAGTATAACAAAGGCCCCTCATCGAGTATAATAAAGTCCATTGGTCAAGTATAAAAAAGTCCCCTCGTCGAGTATAGCAAAGTCCCCTGATCGAGTATAACAAAGCCTCCTGATCGAGTATAACAAAGTCCCCTAATCGAGTATAACAAAGCCCCCTGCTCGAGTATAAGAAAGTCCCCGGATCGAGTATAACAAAGGCCCCTAATCGAGTATAACAAAGGCCCCTCGTCGAGTAAAACAAAGTCAATTGGTCAAGTATAAAAAAGTCCCCTGGTCGAGTATAACAAAGCGCTCTGCTCGAATATAAGAAAGTCCCCTAGACGAGTATAACAAAGTCCCCTGATCGAGTATAATAAAGTCCCCTGATCGAGTATAACAAAGCCTCCTCATCGAGTATAACAAAGTCCCCTGATCAGGTATAACAAAGCCCCCTATTCGAGTATAAGAAAGTCCCCTGATCGAGTAAAGCAAAGTCCCCTGGTCGAGTATAACAAAGTTCCCTGATTGAGTATAACAAAGTCCCCTGGTCGAGTATAACAAAGTCCCCTGTTCGAGTCTAACAAAGTCCTCTTATCGAGTATAACAAATTCCCCTTATCGAGTATAACAAATTCCCCTTATCGAGTATAACAAAGGCCCGTGATCGAGTCCAAAAAGGCCCCTAATCGAGTATAACAAAGTCCCCTGATCTCGTATATCAAAGGCCTTTGATAGAGCATAACAAAGGCCCCTCAACGAGTATAACAAAGTCCACTGGTCCAGTATAACAAAGTCCCATGATCGAGTATAACATATCCCCTGCTCGAGTATAAAAACGTCTCCCGGCCCAGTATAACAAAGTCCCCAGATCGAATATAACAAAGTCCCCTGATCGAGTATAACAAAATCCCCTGATCGAGTATATCAAAGTCCACTGGTCCAGTATAACAAAGTCCCTTGATCGAGTATAACATATCCCCTGATCGAGTATAACAACGTCTCTTGGCCCAGTATAACAAAGTCCCCTGGTCGAGTATAACAAAGGGCCCTGATCGAGTAGGACAAAGTCCCCTAATCGAGTATAACAAAGTCCCCTGATCCTAATATAACAAAACCCCCTGGTCGAGTATAACAAGTACTGAATCCTGAGCACTAGCAAAAGTCCCTGATCATTAATATAACAAAATTACACAGTCGAGAGCATAGCAAAAAGTCCCTGATCGGGTATAACATAACCCTGATCGAGTATAACCAAAGTCTCTGTTGGTATAACAAAAGTCGCACGATCAGAGCATAACAAAGTCCCCTGATCGATTATAACAAAGTCCCCTGACCGAGTATAGCAATAGCCTCTTGTCGAGTATAACAAAGTCGCCTGGTCGAGAATAACAAAGTCCCCTGATCCTAGTATAACAAAGCCCCCTGGACAAGTATAACAAAGTCCCCAGATCGAGCATAACAAAGTCCCCTGATCCTAGTATAACAAAGCGCACTGGACGAGTATAACATATCCCCTGATCGAGTATAACAAAGTCCCTTGTGGAGTATAACAAAGTCCCCTGGTCGAGTATAAAAAGTTTTCTAATCGAGTATAACAAAGGCCCCTGGTCGACTATAACAAAGTCCTCTAATCGAGTATAACAAAGTCCCCTGATCGAGTATAACAAAGTCCCCTAATCAAGTATAACAAAGTCCCCTGATGGAGTATAATATATCCCCTGATCGAGTATAACAAAGTCCTCTGGTCGAGAATAACAAAGTCCCCTGATCGAGTATAACAAAGTCCCTCGGTCCAGTATAACAAAGTCCCCAGATCGAGTATAACACAGGCCACTCATCGAGTATAACAAAGTCCATTGGTCAAGTATAAAAAAGTCCCCTGGTCGAGTATAACAAAGTCCCCTGATC
>NW_024717946.1:0-2500 GCF_018991925.1 Homarus americanus
TGTGGGAGGTGATCCTGTAGGTGCAGCAGCAGGTGGTGGTAGTGGACTGTGTGGGAGTTGAACCTGTAGGTGCAGCAGCAGCAGGTGGTGATGGTGGACTGTGGGGGAGGTGATCCTGTAGGTGCAGCAGCATCAGGTGCATGGTGGACTGCAGGGTGACGGTTGAGGCCACCGTGGGGGAGGATGTGGTACTGTAGTTGTAATTCATCGTACATCCTTCACGGGACAATTAACGTCGCACCTTAATAACACCTGAACCACCACCACCTACCTCCCCGGCCCGCCTCCACAGCCTCACTCGGGTTTTGGTTGTCCTAGCCATTGTTTAATTCGTGTCTTATTTATCTCAGGTATTGTTTCAGTCGTTTTTTTTTGTTTTGTCCCAGCCTTTGTTTGACGAGTTTCTTGTTTAACTAGTAATTTGTCTTTTGTCTTGTTTACTTTATTTACATTTTCAGTTATTGCTTAATATCCTGTATAGTTCACATTTGATCTCCTGCTCTGTTTGATGCGCTTTTTGTTTACATCCTGTCTTGTATATGTGGTTTTATTTTCCTGTTAACGTGTGTCTTGTTTGCCTTACACCTTGTTTTATTATTACTATTTTTATTTAGTAATATATTTTGAACTTTGTTTAACTTGTTTCTTGTGCTATGTTATAATATTTTATCGAAATTGTTTGCATATGTTGTTTATTTCTTACTAGTTTCTCTTGCTTTGACTAATACTGTTTACCTTGTTTGTTTTAATGTTCAGTGTATATATTCGGATCTTGTTTACCACGTAGGTACCTTGTTTGTCTAGTCGCTCGGTTAAGAAAGTCTTCCTGTCAGTGTTATGTTGTTGTCGCCATATTTCTGTTGTCAACTCGAGCAGACTTCAAGTGTCTGTTAAACCACAGGTATGGCTGAGGCGTTGGTCTGCAGGTTTGTCTTAGTTGTGGTGGTGGTGATGTTAGGTGTGGTGATGGTGTGGTGTGTTAGGTGTGGTGATGGTGGTGGTGTGCTAGGTGTGGTGTGGTGGATGGTGGTGGTGGGGTGTAGGAAGATGGAATAAATTGTAATAAGAACAGACAAGAAGAAAATGAGTCGAAAAAGAAAGAAGAAATGGGAAGAAAACGAAAGAACGATCGGTGGTAGAGAAAGGGAGATCAGAAATTACCGAGGAAGATGGATTCAGAAACTGGAATTATTCAAGCTTAATCTATTGTACCGGCTCTATATTATTAGCGTGATAGGAATATTCACCATGTTATACTAAATACCAATAATATATACCGCATTGACATAATTGAATAGAGTAATATTATTAATTTACTATAGCACTAACACCAGTATATATATATATATATATATATATATATATATATATATATATATATATATATATATATATATATATATATATATATATATATATATATATATATATACATATATGTATATTCGTAACATAAATAAGGTTACAAATAGATTCAAGGATTCTTTAACTTAACATGGTTTAAAATTGAATACTTATTAATTTCTCTGTTGGTATTAATAGCTGGGACTATCATGACGTACAAACACTGTTAATTTATGTTGTATCCCCTTAAAAAAACAATGAGTATTAAATTCGTTCTTGGCTCGCAGTTACAATACAGTAATTACACGCTGCTTGAGTAAGGTTAAAAGAAACTCGATATAATAAGATTGGTGAATCGAAAAAGGCTGAATTTAAGGGTCTTATATATATATATATATATATATATATATATATATATATATATATATATATATATATATATATATATATATATATATATATATATATATATATATATATAAACATATTAGTGCTGTAAGGGTGATCGTGTTAACCTATGTTCTATTTTATGATGTACAGTTGTGGACAAAATTCCCCAAACAGTTGGTAATATCTGCTTTTCATTACATTGTATATCGGAACTACAGATTGAAAATAACACTCCTTAATACAGAGACAAATTCGAGAAAATACGTCAAATTTCCATTTTCCATCACCTAATGATCTTCAAGTACTCACACATTAGATACTGTCACGTGTCCGGGGATTTATGTCGGCAACTGTACATTCGAATTTGTGTGTTGATATATGGGAATGTTTTAAAGTAATTGAATTTATTTGTGTTTACTGCCGTCTGGAGAGAGAACAATAGGAGTGATTATTTTAGGTCCGTAGTAGACTGTTCGACTATACTGTATGTTTGTGTGTGTCTGTTGGTTTATTAGTCCGTCCTCCAGTCTGTTGGTTTATTAGTCCGTCCTCCAGTCTGTTGGTTTATTAGTCCGTCCTCCAGTCTGTTGGTTTATTAGTCCGTCCTCCAGTCTGTTGGTTTATTTGTCCGTCCGTGGGTCTGTTGGTTTATTAGTCCGTCCTCCAGTCTGTTGGTTTATTAGTCCGTCCTCCAGTCTGTTGGTTTATTAGTCCGTCCTCCAGTCTGTTGGTTTATTAGTCCGTCCTCCAGTCTGTTGGTTGATCA
>NW_024717946.1:7500-12719 GCF_018991925.1 Homarus americanus
CTACAGGATCAACTCCCCCACAGTCCACCACCACCACCTGCTGCTGCAGCTGTACCTACAGGATCAACTCCCCCACAGTCCGCCACCACCACCACCTGCTGCTGCTGCACCTACAGGATCAACTCCCCAACAGTCCGCCACCACCACCACCTGCTGCTGCTGCACCTACAGGATCAACTCGCCCACAGTCCATCACCACCACCTGCTGCTGCTGCTGCACCTACAGGATCAACTCCCCCACAGGCTGTTGGGATGATAATAGACAGGACGGACAGACTTGAGACAGATTAGAAGGTATTTATAAACAAGTATAACACCAAATTGACCAAAGCTGCATCAGTGAGGGTAGCTGGTCTTACATCCACCAGCATAAATAATAATATGCATTAAAAAGTAACACCCTCGCGCGGAAAGAACATCGATGGTCGGTCAGTCGTGTGAGATGGGCCTAGAACTGACTAACGCGCATGATGACTATGATGACTTAACACAGGTGATGACTTAAGCGGATGGTGACTAATCTAACCAGAATCAAGGTCACTTCTCTTCATAATATAATTTATCTCGGAATGATCATCGGTGATTCATAATAATTTTTTTTTTATGATTTTACCCTCTCCTTATGGCGAATATTTCTTTAACTAATTATTCTAACTTTTATTCTATTCCTTCCTATAGTAGGGTGTGTCATACGGAGGCGAATTTTTTTTTTTTGAGTTTGAAAAATCGGCCCATGGTATTAATGATGTAGTTCTATGTGCAGAATCATGTGATATCTTCAGATTTGAAAAGTTTTCATTTTTTGCGAGGTAAATTTTAACTTGAAATCTTATGAAAATTCAGTATTTCCACCCTTTTACCAACACCACTAAATAGCTTATTTAAAGTAAAGTAAATGTATCAGGTTAATTTATTAGGATGAAAATGATCCAGAATAGTGAAACGAATGATCTTGACACATTTATTAAATTTAATATTCCTTTAGAAAACAAAATCATCAAATACAAAAACCGGTTTTACTACTACGACCCGGTGTTGCTGCACACCATAGAGAACATGTCTTTCTTGCTTCTGTTTCTACTCATCACCTCCCTGCTGACCACCTGAGCTCGGATGTAGCCTTCCCTCCTCTCCTGGCTGTACACGTGACTGCTTTGGCCTCGCTCACTTGCTGTACACAACGCTCTCTATACTCTGGGTGTGCGAGGGCCAGGCAGGGACATGCATGGGGTTGTCCAGGAAAGCTCTGACTTGAACAATGGTGAGGCTGCAGGTAAGAGGGGGCTCACTGCCAGCCTGGATGTTATCCAGATCTATGAGATCAGTGAGGGTCTTGGCACCTAGATTGACTTCAGGAGTCTTCCTGACCCTGAAGGAATCGTCACCAACTGATTCGTCATGCCCAGATCCTCTCATAAGTCTCATATCCTCCTCATCCTTACTGCAGAGCATTGTCTGCAGAACTGCCTCAGAGGATGAGCATGCCGAGGAAGATCTCCTCACAGTCTGCTCCACAATCTGAACAACCTTCCTTGGCTGACTCCTCAGGAGCTCAAGCTGGAAAGAGACATGCCTCGGGCCTTCGGAGAACAGTGGCTTGACCCAGTGTTGAACCAATTTGGCAGTGGAGCACTCACGATGGAGTGGACAATAAGTCTCAGGTTGTGAAGCTGGTTCCCTTTCAGTTTATGATGAGCGACCCAAATTCTGCAGAACCTGAGAGCCGTTGTGAGCCACCTAGAATGTGAGACTGGACCTATCTGCAGGTAAACAAGTCTATCAGGCATGACCCCAGTTTTGATGGCACTGCAAATCATGTAACCATAGTACTGGTCAGTACTCAGGTCGTCAATGACAGTATGTGCAAGCTCAACGAGTGGAGGGCCAACTGTGATTTTTCAAAGCTCGGATTTATTTCGCTCAGTGGCAGAAGTCCAGCATCTTGCCAAGAAGGACCAGACCATCTGTTGTTTGAAAAGGTCTTGCCATCCAGCTCCTGGATCAGATGTCTGAGTGGCAACTCGTTGGTCAATGGAGTCACAAACAATCCAGACCAGCTTCCTCCCAATCTTCCGCTCTATCCACTGTACTTATTTGCCCACTTACCCTGTGTTCGTGTTGGTGCTGTCCTCCAATAGCCCTGCAGGGGTCTGGTCTACGTTCCTCTCTCTGAGCCAGTTCACAATATTTATCTGCCACTATCCTCCAGCTGGTTTCTGATGTCATCTTTCTCTGGAGTGAAATGCCACAAATACTTCCCTCCTGGTTCACTGCAGCAGGAGTAGTGTTCCTCCTTCACCATGGCAGGGAACAACTTGTCAGAATCTCCAACTTTCATGAACACTTTACTGTCATCCCTTCTCCCATCAAAGAACAAACAATTGATTCCATTTTCTCTTATCCCCTTATCAAACTCCTCTTCTAGGTTACTGACAAGTTTCTCCTGAGCTCTCCTTACTTTGTTATGATCTATGACCAGGTGAACATCATCAGGTGTTATCAAACCACCGTCAATCCAGGCAGCTGTTGCTATCTCTGCAGTTTCTCTGAGACCAGTGTGGTGTCGCATGCTGGCCAGAGCTATGCTCGGGATATCTTTCCTATTTCGAATCTTATGCCTGGAAGGTTTGGGATCATTATTTTCTGGGTTAGGGACAAAGTCACCATTCTCCTGGTCAGCACTTGGATCAGCCATGGGGAAGTCATTAAACTCTGAATCAGCTTGACTCCAATCATCGGCCTTTTTACCTCACCCTGGGCCTTCTCAAGTCTCTTTTCCTCGGCAACTCTTCTCCTCTTCTGTCTCTCTGTGGCAGCCTCCTGTCTCTTGGACTCCGGAATATCTTGGCTAGAAATCATGAGAGCCCCTATACTGCAAGTCTTCTCTCTCTGTGCTTTGACAAATGCCAGTTCGATCACAGGAATCTTCAGTTCACGCTTGCAAATACAGGAGATGTGGGCCTCGGATTTACAGTCACGATCGCATCCAAACTCAGGACCAGAGAACAATTGGGCACTTGCAGAAGTAGTGTGTCAAATAACTGGTCAGTTGCTTGCTTAAGCTGTCATAACTACCAAGTTTTCCTCCCCCAGAGAATGTCTCTTGCCTTTTCCCAACTGGCTAGCAGTCTCCTCTAATCTTCTTCTGACTTGTTTATGACTGGAGGCCAGACTGAGCGTTAGCCAGGTGTGCTGTGCCAAGACAGCTTTGGTCATATCACTGGCAATGTCTTTGTTTGTGTAAGTTCTTTGGTTCTTTTCACTGATTTGCCTGATTAAAGCACCGTATCTCAAAGCATCTCTCAATGTAGGCAACTCCGACTTCAGGAGCTCTCTCCCAGACCCAAGATAGTGACTGAGATGGCTGGATTTTTGGTTCTTCGTCCTGACACAAGCAGCCATCGCAAATATTATCAACTTGTAAATGCATCAGAATCTGAAACAGAAAAAAATATTGTTAGTTGGGCTGTTAAAGAATGAAGTCAGAAAGCAATGTTCACTATTTAATTGTAATGCACTAATGCAGCTGTACGTTAGATTTTCGATAAATTTCACGCTAAAATTTACCTAGCAAAAGGTTGCAAAATATTGAAACTGAAATTATTTTCTGTTTATATACACTAAAATCTACCAAAAAAGTGATGGGCCATTAGTTTTAGCTGATCTTCCCTCCTATGACACACCCTATTCCTATAGTATACTAGATACTTACAGTACCTAATAACCAGGACCATGATTATAACAACCAGGACCATGATTATAATAACCACGACCATGACTATAACAACCACGAACCATGATTATGACAACCACGACCATAATCATAACCACGACCATGATTATAACAACGACCATGATTATAACAACCACGACCATGATTATAACAACCACGACTATGATTATAACAACCACGACTATGATTATAACAACGACCATGAATATAACCACGATCATGATTATAACAACCACGACCATGATTATAACAACCACGAATATGATTATAACAAGTACGACCATAAATATAACATCCACGACTATGATCATAACCACGACCATGATTATAACAATCACGACCATGATTATAACAACCACGACCATGATTATAACAACCACGAATATAATTATAACAAGCACGACCATGAATATAACAACCACGACCATGATTATAACATCCACGACTATGATCATAACCACGACTATGATTATAATAACCACGACCATGATTGTAACAACCAAGACCATGATTATAACAACCACGACCATAATTATAACAACCACGACCATCTGGAAAACGATGTCGCTGTACGCTAGCCAAGCACGTTCGAACTTTCACCCTCGTAAACTGTACCACCGGACTCGCCACCGGGCACGAAGGGCCCACACTCACTTGTCTAAGATACTATAGGACTAGCCATGTGTATATGTTCTGGGTAGCCGAAACGGCACAATATTTTTTCATCAAACTTGGTGGAAAAACCGCAAAAAATTCGTAAAATAGAACAAACCTGGTATCATGTCGATGATTTCTTTAGGAAGGAATTAATTAACAATTTTATTTACGATGGAAAACGATGCAAGTCTACGGACTTGGCGCACCCGAATTAACCATGCAGGTCTACAGACTTGCCGCACCCTCATTCGCTGTACGCTAGCCAAGCACAAGCGTTCAAATTTCACCGGGCACGAAGGGCCCGAGATCGCTTGTCCTCCTCTGTTTTCTGACACGTACAGTATACTGGACTGGACTGGACTGGACCAGCAACTTGTATGTATATATACACACACACATATATATATATATATATATATATATATATATATATATATATATATATATATATATATATATATATATATATATATATATATATATATATATATATATATATATATATATATATACCTAACCAAACAGCACCTCACTTAACACACCAAGTTGTTGGAGGGTTTCTGTGATAGCACCTGGTAATATCTGGACGTCTCATTTATCGACTCGTACCTGATGACTATCATAATAGACAAAACATGTAGCTTGTCGATGCTTTACTTTATCATATCTTATATTTTTACCTGTTTATAACGAAGATACTTGGTACTCTTTACCACAGAACATTGTGTTGTCCAAGTCTTAACTGAGAACTCTGACACATGTGTACAAGTAGTCGTAGTTTCCAAAAGTCGAACACAAGTTCAGACAATCGTGAGGTCGTAAACATGTG